>NC_133307.1:22619691-22648901 GCF_012295235.1 Primulina huaijiensis
TTTTTACTTTTTTACCGTAAATTTTTACTTTTTCACAACAGTTTTGACAAATTATTCATTTATTATACAAATGGCAGTATAAAATTATCTACAGATTTTCAGGGGAAATAAAATCTTATTATTAAATATTACATTAATTTTCCACAAAAAAAATAATCAATTATATATATATATATAATATATATACATGTAACTTTGGGCCCCATGATCACTGTCAGCGCAGACACCTCATCTAATTAAGTCATTAACATATCAATCTTATGCAAATTTCTTGCACCAGTTACATACTAACAAAAAAATAATGAAAATACTGTGTCAGATATATTTGAAATGAGAAAAACATTTATTTTATTTCAAAAATTCTTTCAAAAATATATATATGATAATTTAATTATTGCAAATATATTTTGTNAAAAAAAAAAAAAAAAAAAAAAAAAAAAAAAAAAAAAAAACCACCCCAACACTTAAACCAGTAGAAAAAACACTTAAATTTGGAATCTCTCATTTCCATTATTTCAAGAATATTGTATTCTTCCTCCCTCCATATCCATCGATATCTTCCTCCTAGAGACAAAAAACGGAAAGCAATGATCACTTTTTTTCCTCAATTTCTTTAGTCCCTTTCGACAAACTCCTAAATCCCATGCTTCTTCTTTCATAGTTCTTCCCTTTGAAGATGGTTCAAAGAAAGGTTCCCAACAAGCTTTGTATCCAAGACAATA
Organism: Primulina huaijiensis; assembly: GCF_012295235.1. Taxonomy (NCBI): domain Eukaryota; kingdom Viridiplantae; phylum Streptophyta; class Magnoliopsida; order Lamiales; family Gesneriaceae; genus Primulina; species Primulina huaijiensis. The sequence goes on from NC_133307.1 coordinate 22,620,414, forward strand.
GTATTAAATCCGAAATTCGGTTGGCAAACCTTTAACCATCTTCGTTGCAGTACCAGGATATCAAGAATAAAGGGGTAGATTTGAAGAAGAAAATGAAGAAATCGGGATCGATAAAGTTCGAAAATCATCGTTCTCCTAAGTTTCCGAATTATATGAAGTCCACCCGCAGTTCCGTGGCAAGAAAGGGGCAATTACAGGTTAGTACCAGAAGTACTCCAGCTAGTCTTGTTTCAAGTGATCTGCATGGAAAAAACTTGAACCGCCCGTCAAAACTTAGTGCAGACTCTATAAACAAGGCAGCAAAAACATCTGTTAGGACGACTGGTTTAAAAATTAAGAGGACTTTGATAAAAACTCCTAGTTTCAGACCAGGAAGAGCTTTGGTGAAAAAGTGTCCCAAGGTTGTTATATGTGAGGATTTCGATATTGCTCGAGCAACATGTTCTTCGACTTTGAAATATTATAAGCTTCCAGATTATCTTGTGCTGAATCAGGGGGGAACCGAGTCAGAGGGCACGTCTGTGATCAAGGTTTGCCCATATACTTACTGTTCTCTTAATGGGCATCTTCATGATCCTCTGCCGCCTCTAAAGAGCTTCATGTCGGCGAAAAGGCTTATGCTTAAGAATCAAAGGAACGTGCAGTTGGGATGCCTGTCTCCATGCCCACGGCGAGCGAGGCCTGCCGGAGATGATACAAAATCTGATGGAAAACTCGTTTGTCCTCTTACTCTCGAGGAGCCGATTGGGTTTTTTGTTGAAATATACAGTGCAGGGGAGAAAAAAACATCAAATACTGATTTGATGCCGATGGTTCATGGTGGAGATGAAATTATAGCACCAGATTATGAAGAAGTTGAGGAGACAATTTTAGGTGGTGGTGATATCAATTTTCATGACACTCTCGATGAGGACAGGAATGAAACAGATTCAATAGATATGTACCTGGAGGCAAAAATACCGGAAGAAATTTCCTCACCGTCGTCATTCCAAGAGGAAACAAAACTTGGAAACTTGTGCATCTGGAATGATATTGCAACACAGAGCATGTCTAGTATTCAACAATATGAACCAGATTCTGAATCTTCTGATACGGACTGGGAGACAGGGCGTTACTCTGCCCTTTATCTTGATTTTGATTATGAATCGCCGTCCAAGGAAGAGAAAGGGGATGGTTTGGATGGATTTCAAGATGAAAATGGGATGATTCATGATGGGTTCATCAAGGAGCCACGCGACTGCATCATTAGCTTCTTTGATGCGAATGATATGTCACAAGACACCTATAGTGAAGATAGTTTAAACTCAGATTCAGCGTCTAGCAAAGATGACTGTAGATCTGAGGTCTCATTTCACTATCTGGATGGTTTAAACGGCATGAAAATTTCAGCAGCAATTGAGTTCCCAAAGGAAGAGCCAGAAACAATTTATGGAAATAAGGACTTGTCTTCTGAAGGCAACAAGACCCCAGAAAGGATTGCCCAGCTTGGTGACACCGAGGCGCCTTCCAACCTTATGATTGAAGAAGAAGCTTCATTTGGTTGTCTAAACTTTGAATGTCTTCCAAACGAGGACGCTGTTGGAGAAGCTGACCTCTTGAAGGATGTTGTCCAGGAAATGGTCACTTCTGGTGATAAAGCCATTAGTGATATCATTATAGATGTTGATGTGTCGGTTCAAAATTCTTCAGATGAAGGCATTGGGATCTTAGTTGAAGAGAACCTCGAATCAGTGAGCCCTACAGAATCTGAAGCCGTTATCGTTCATCAAATGAAAGAAGATAGTTCAGAAAGTCCAACTAAACCAGATCAAGTTACAACCCAAAATAAAGTTGGCAGAGGAATCTCGAAAAATAATCTACTTCTTCAAGATCAGTTCATCGGTGAAGGAATCGCAATAGCAATAGCTAAATGCAAGAGGTTCATTGAGGAAAGTGATGAAGAGGGACAATTTAATCCCAGGGAACCAAACTTTTTGCCGCTGGAACCGGAACCAGAAGCAGAGAAGGTTGATCTAAGGCATCAAGAGCTGGATGAAAAGAAAAACGCAGAGGAATGGATGGTAGATTATGCACTCAGACAAACAGTCACAAAACTCGGTCCAGCTCGCAAGAAGAAAGTTGCACTGCTTGTCGAAGCCTTCGAAAAAGTCATGCCAATAACCAAACACGAACTCGATCAGAGTCATAGTTCAGCTTTTGGTCATGCAAGACCTGTTCAGGCATGTAACTGATACCGCTTACAGGTAAAACTGGAAAAACTACTTGATATTTCTGAAATGTCAGTGTTTGCATATTTTCCTCTTTTCTTAGAGCAAGAAGATTGATTGTTGCAGTTTCACTAATGTCTGAAGCATAAACAAGAGTCGATTAAAGATGGTTCAATGTTCAACGCTCCTTTTAGCCAGCAGAAAACCAAGTACAATGGCTTGATCAAACTATAAAGTTCTTTGTAAGTTAGAAGACAGAATTATGATGTTTTAGTGTTTTCAGAATTGTTCTGTACCAAACGGTATCTTTACTATGTCGTGTTCTAGTGTGTAAATTAGTAAAACGTGGGTCAAAAGTAATAACATTCAACTATAAGAAAAAAAAAATCAAAATACACACAATTTTTCCTCTTCTGGCTCTGTTGTGATATCCATTGTCCCACATCTTAAAAATTAAAGATTTAAAATGAATCTATAATGAGATTACAATGTAATTCTATAGTAACTTGAGTTAATCATTTTCATAAAACGATGACGAATACGAAGTAGTTGCTATATGGGCATATTGTGCAGTCACGCAGGCGTGAATCTAGGCTCGGAGCGTGACAAAATGGTATCAGAGCCGGTCACCAACAAGGAACACCGAGAAATAAGTGCTATGCGGGGAAAATGCTACGTGCATGAGAGACACCTCTTGAACCTGCGGGGAAAAATGCTACAGGCCGCGATGAGGACGTCACGTTCTGAAAGAGTAATGATTGTGATAACCCTTGTCCCACATCTTAAAAATTAAATATTTAAAATGAGTTTATAATGAGATTATAATGGACTTCTATAGTAACTTGGGTTAATCATTTTCATAAAGCGATGATGAATACAAAGTAGTTGATATAGGCACCAATTGTACAGTCACGCAGGTCCGGGCCCGAGCTCGGGGCGACATCTGTCATTTGCTTCAGACTCTTCGAAACTTTGCTAGCCACATTTTTTACTTCCTTTGCAAGTATCTCATTTGAAATGATTATCTTTATCTTTCATATCTAACAAAATATTTATTTTTGTGATGATTTGTTTAGCAATCACACCAAACAATTCCTTGTTCGTTTTTAGCCATGACAACATCAATTTCTTGGATTTATGAAGACCAACCATAGTTTGGGTACTTGGTTAATCTCGCTTCGCCAGCTGCCCTCTAGCCAAAGTTTCAATTCATGCAAAGTTGGGCTTTTGTGGCTTGCATTACTTTTAATATCTGAATCTATCCTAAATANTATATAGACACACACACAAATAAACGAAACTAAAACATAAGATGCATAAACCGAAGCTGCTTAAAACAAATAATAGAAAAACAATCTTCGATCAACACTCTGCATCAGTGTTGTTCTTCACGTGTCTTCAACACCAATCAGCAACACGGGGTGATCGTGAATCAATTACTTAAATTCTTCAACACAAAATTTGTCTTCAACTCTGAACTTCGTGTATGTAGCAGTTTAACAATCCTCTCAAAGACATCTATCGTTCCTCTCTCAATATTCCATATATATAGATCTTCATATCTTGACATAATTATCTTTCTATAAGAACAAGATCCTACAAACATGGAAACAATACTTTATTATGAATAAGACTCTATTCAAATTTAAGATATTATATTTTAGAGATAAATATCAAAACAAATCATATATGATAAATGTCAAGATCAGATTAGGTCAAACTAGTCTAGGAATACAAAACACTTATATTTCAAATTAAATAAAATACAAAACAAATTATATATGTTAAATGTCAAGATCACATTAGGTCAAACAAGTCTAGGAATACAAAACACTTATATTTCAAATTAAATAAAATACAAAAATTAATTAAAAATAAAATATGCCTTTCAGTTTTCTTCAAATAAATATAGGGTTCAAGTTTTGTATACGAATTAAAAAGATGCATATCGGAATAGTTTTTGTTCGACGCAATTTGATCGTGAGATCTAATTCCAAATATCAAAAATAAAATAACGTATGTTCCATGTGCAATACAGCCTAACATCTTTATTAAATAAAATATATTTCATTTTTTGTATATGACTTAAATAAATTAGGCAGTCGTCGTTGAGTACATCCGTAAATTGCTAGCTTCGCAATCATTTCTTTAAAAATATATATATATATATATAATTGCAATTTCAACCTATATAAATTTATAAATTATGGGAATATTTGAATATAATAAAATGCATGTAACTTTATTAAATCTACACGAGTAATGCAAAAAATCACCAAAATATATTTTCAATTTACGTCACGTTGTGCCATTGAAGAAACCGGGAATATTTAACAAAATTCATCTGTGTCATAATTAGATTTTATTAATGTAAACATATTTAAAAATTTGAATGATAATATATATATACATGTTTGTTGACTTTGAACTATTAATTTTCTTCTTTTCGGCCTTAGCTATAGCCAAATTAACAATCTTTTGAGAATTAGTGCCTTCAAATATGTTCAAATTGATCTGATTTATCTTGAATTAATTTGACGTGAATCCGAAGAACTTCAAAATTTCAACGTGAAATCTTCCAATTATATACACATATATCGTTTTGATATGATGCTCATCATATCCGATCAACTTGGATCAATATGAAATCTTTCACATAATATGACTATAATAAGAATAAAATATACTATTCATGTTTCATGTGATGTGCTTTCTTCCATTTTTGTTTTAAAAAATGAAATATTTGTCTTTCACGCTAATGATATAGATTACGCGTACACAATGACTATTACGTGCCAATAACTTGTCTGAACTTACGAATTGTTCCAACGGTCTATGGGTTACAACGATTTGTTTACGGACTAAGATCTTCATATGTGTTGTTTTTAATATTGTACTCGAATATTGAGGATTTTAAGTTCGAGCAAAGATCTCAAAAAAATGACATATGTCAAGATCCTGGCCCGTAGCATGTATAGTAGCAAACAAAACAAAGTTTTTATTAACATTAGAACACGAAAGTGAAATAGAATTTATTTTCGGCCGGCCATCTCTCATCTCTTGTCCATATCCTACACAGGAAAATATTTTTTAGAATTAGAACAAAATAATTCAAGTCGATGTTTGACTTATATATAAATATTCTTGAAGATTACTTCCAGCTGCTAATTTTATTCCTTGAAGCCATATTTACACAATATATGCATGTATAGATACACACACACACACACACATACATATATATATAGAGGTTGATTGCGAATTCTTTAGACAAAACACAATGGAAAATATACAAGTTATACACAAGATAATAATAAATTTTTTGTTGCTTCTCTGTTATCTGTCAGCAATAGTATTCCAGCCCTCAAATATCTGTATTGCAGCACAAAAGGCTGATCAGGAATCAACAAGGGAGCAAAAGAGTTGCAATGTATACGAAGGAGAATGGGTGCAAGATGAATCTTACCCGCTTTACGACTCGCTCGATTGCCCGTTTATTCGAAAAGAATTCGATTGCTTGAAGTACGGTCGACCCGATCACCAGTACCTTAAATATAGATGGCAACCCAATGGTTGCAACATTCCAAGGTACGTGTACGTGTGTGTTTAATTTATGACATATTTTATCATAATAATTAAATAATGTACTATTTACCAAGAAATTTGTCAGATTTGATGGGCTGGATTTATTGAAGAGATTGAAGGGGAAAAAGGTAATGTTTGTTGGGGACTCGATAAGTTCTAATCAATGGGGATCAATGGTATGCCTTCTACACAATGCAGTGAAAGGATCAAATATCACAAGCCGCACAGATAAATCTACTTCCACCGTCACATTTCAGGTGCATTGAATAATTTCATGACAAATATTTTATTTAATTTATTTCATCCCATGAATATGGCCAACGTGATGCTGCTGAATATTCCTAGCATCACTGTTATGTGTATTGCAGGACTACGACGTTTCGATTATCGTATTCAATTCGCATTATTTAGTAGATATTGAAAACGAACCTGTAGGTCGAGTTTTGAAACTTGGCTCGCTTAAAAACGGAGGGGTGTGGAAAGAAATGGATGTCTTGGTCTTTAATACATGGCTTTGGTGGTACCGACGCGGCGATAAGCAACCGTAAGGCTCGTGAACATTACCACGTGATTTGAACCTTTATATTATGAACTAATAGTAAGCTTTTTGTGTAGGTGGGATTATGTTGAAGTCGAGGGAAAGATAGTGAAGGACGTGGATAGGATGGTTGCATTTAGGGAAGGATTAAATACTTGGGCAAAATGGGTGAACTCGGCCGTCGATCCTTCTAAAAACAAAGTTTTCTTCCAGGGAGTGTCCCCATCCCATTACAAGTAAGAACACATGATATTGAATCTTGAAATTTCAACCATTATTATTTGACAAATCGGGTAAAAAGAACATTAATCATGATGCTTGAGTTATATTTAACACTAGTGAAACATGAAAATGTTGTTCATAATTCAGTGGGGCAGATTGGCATGAACCAGGAGTGAAGAATTGCTCGATGGAAACGACACCTATACAAGGCTCGACGTACCCACCAGGATTACCATTGGCTGCAAAAGTTGTGCAAGAAATTGTGGTTAACAAAATTTCATCATCAAAACATGTACATTTACTTGATATCACAACTCTTTCTCAGCTAAGAAAAGATGGGCATGTCAGCTCATACAATGCTTTCAAAGGCATGGACTGCACCCATTGGTGCGTGGCCGGAGTCCTCGACTCATGGAACCACCTTTTGTACGCACGACTAGTCGAATATATTCACATACAACAGATCATATAATTTGAAAACCAAGAAATTTCTCTAGAAAAAGTTATTTGTATTTCCTTTTAAATTCTGATGATTCTAACTTTGTTTCTTAAACATAAATTTCCCCGTTTCAATTTAAATTTAGTTGAATTAAGCATGATCAACACTGTTACGACCTCAATAATACAGCCAGACATTACTAATGAGGAAGTAGACTAGTTGATTTTCAATTGTTAATATTCAGGATTATGTCATGCTGGAGTTCGGCTTAAATTCTACTAAGTCTAAAATAAGGTCAATAAGAAAATAACGATGAAACCAACATTTGTTGGCTCGAATGATGTCAAAATTCGTCTTTAGATAAGATCTCGAGTTCAAGTCTTGTAAACGAAAAAAAAGATTAATCAAATACAAAAGGAGTTAGATAATATTAAACTGACATTACATAGGAAGTCAAATTTATTTCTGTCATTCTTAGATTTTATTAATCTATATTAATTGAAATTTTGAATGATAATATTTTTTTCAAATTAAACCATTTAAAGATTTTTCTTTGTAGGTCTCGAAATAATTTAGAGTGGAATCGGGTCGATTAGATTATGGTAAAAAAACCGTGCATCTCTTTATTTAATTATTTTTTTTAAAAAAAAAATTAATCTTGAGAAATCATAGTCGCTACTTTTGGTGCAATCTGCTTGAACCCAAAAGGCCAACACAATACTCTCCAAATTAAACTAATCATGAAACAAACTCAAACAGAGAGAAAAGAATTATACATCTGACATTTTGGCAAGTATCTGTCATATCCTACCATCTCAGTTGCCCGCTTGGAGGCTACATTTATCTTTTATTAATACAACTCAAACCTAGCCAAGTCCGTGTAATAAAATTAAGGAAAAATTACCTTTAAAAGAATAATTTTGTCAACGAAATTTGGTTTTACTAATTAAGAAAATATGATAAATTTCCAGCGGCATTCACTTGGGCCTGCTTCGATACGATGTATCCGATTTTTCAAATAATATCGTATATCGTACTTTCGGTATATAGGTAATATACAGAAATTTCGGTATTTACCAAAAAAATTTGTTATACATACGGTATCGGCATAATACAGTCTATACCGAAATTAAAAAATTTGTTATTATTCACATCGAAATAATAGATCTTTTTGAAGGTCATACTGAAATAGCGAAATTTTTTTAATGTCATACCAATATCGAAATTGATATTGTATTATAATTTTTAAAATATACGAATTTTTTTGGGTACTGAAATTGACATTATATTATAATTATAATTTTTAAAATATAGAAATTTTTTTCGATACCGAAATTTTTGAATGTCATACCGATACCGATACTGAAAAATTCGGTACGGTATGGTAAGTACGATATACCAGAATGTTCGGTATTTTTTCTCACCATCTACACATACCCTACACAGAAAAATATTAGAATCATCAACAAAAAAATTTAATTATGATAACCGATTTATGCAATATTATTTTATGTAATATCGTGTAAATTACAGCCAGCAGTTAATTTTATTCAAAGAAGCTAGATTTACAGAATGTATACATTTATATGTGAGTGTATGATATATATCGGGTAACTATATTTTTTCAGTATTTAAAAATTATTTTCGAAACCCTTTTTCAAAGAAAAAATGCGAATTTTAAGTTACTTCAACTTTCATTTCAGCCCATGGTTCATACACTCTTGTAAAAACTTAGTTTGACGAAGGTTATTTTTTAAAATTTCTCATAATTGTTTATAGTTCATCTGACATCAATGTCTCGAATTTGAAACCTAATTGTAATAAATCTTAAAAATATTCATTCCGATTATAACAAAAAATCTCTACTCCTTCCAAACATTTAAAGAAGTAAGATAATAAATTTCAAATCTACGAGTTATATGTTTATCCAGTATTTCATGTTAATTACGATAAATTTCAAGTTTACTCAATAATAATGTCATTTGAAATGCATTCTATTTTATATAACTAATGTGTAAATAAGTAATATATAGATTTAATATTTGATATATTTTTTTATTGTTAAAAATAAAATTATAATCGAAATCTATGAATTTTTATATTTTTATAAAACATGAAACCAAGGAGTATGACAAACGTGATATTAATATTCATCGCAGGACTCTGTCGTTTCAATTTCAATGTTCCTTTCGCATTATTTGGTAGATATTGAAAACAAATCAGTAGGCCGAGTTTGGAAACTCGACTAACTTAAAAATGGAGACGTATGGAAAGAAATGGATGTCTTAATATTTAATACATGGCATTGGTAATATCGACGCGACGCGAAGCGGCTTCGCGGTGCTGCTCAACCGTAAAACTATTTTTAAATATTACGAGTAATTCGAATATTTATTTTATGAATTAATATGTTGCATAGAAAGATTTTGTGTATATTTATATCGAAGTTGATGGAAAGATAGTAAAGGACATGGATAGAATGGTTGCATTCAAGGGGTATCTCCACCCCAAATATGCATATCTCACTATGAATCGAATCAAAAGAGTAATAAAAATAAAGTCATAAAATATAAAAATACTGGCCAAGATTTCATGTTCACGGGATATAAAAAATTGGCCTCACGGTAACAACCAAGGCTCCAAAATCCTGTGTTCTTCTTTTAACCGAAATAACAAACAAAGATCCTTTAAACTTACAGTCGAGCAAAGCTACAGCTCTAACTAATGGAGTATATACACTGTTCGAGTTCAAAATCAATGAAGTAATTTTGTCACCAGAGATTAGCCATATAGAATATTAACTGGATCATTTATTCTTTGATTGACTGACTGGAAAATTTTCTTCTGGTTGTTTTTTCCACAAGTAGTTGGAAGCTTCAATCCACCGTGGATGGACAAGAAATTTATTCTCATGGACTGCCCAACGAGATTTGTCGGTTCCTGCATCCAGAGAGACGACATGTGTCACAGATGAGTCGAGTTCCATTGAACATGTAGCTCCTAGCTGCATAGCCATTTTCCATAGATGATGCTGCTCAGCCTGAAAATTGGTAGGAAAAACACGGCTGAAGACAACTTTGCAACCCATCAAGACCTCCTCACGAACTCTCTTTAGAACCTGCGTGCATACCAGGTCAAAGTAAAAAATTTGATGTCTATTATATATCTGCAAATGACTAACAATTTATCAAACAAACATGTAGGAAAACTAAACTAGCCAAATCACGCAAGTACTAAATCAGTAGTTAATGATTCAGAATCATAACGTAATTTGGTCACAAACATGATCAAGCAATCTAACAGACCACATTGACAAAGAGTTCGGATTATTGATAAGGTTGTTACTAAATCATTTTACAAAAAATGATAACGAGCCAGTCACAGTCTTTTATGCATTTATTAATGATAGTTTTTATGAAACTTCTTTACATCTTAATAAATCTGTTGTCTACAAAATTAGATACTAATGTTCATTTGATAGTTTAGATCTACAAGATGAATCTATGACTCTAAATTTAGTTTCAAGTTCGGCAAATTAACTTTCTTTATCGTTTTCAATGCTTTCACCCATTTGTTGGATGTTGCAGCTTGGATATTTTATGTTTTTGTCCCCTTGCATGTTATCTCGTTTCCTATTGCCTTCAGCACGTAGCCTGATTAGATTTTTGAGCTCGATAGGCTCCTTGAGGACACAAATTCAACAGGCTCGAATCAAGTTCAAATAATTGTTCAAGGAAAAGTCCGTTAAAATATTTAGTAATTCAAACTGATTGAGATTGAACTTGATAAAACAGGAAAATTTTGTCTTCATTTAATTTGACACACCCCTAATTCCCACAAACCCTCAAAACAATATAGAAAATTTTCAAATCAGCAGCACTCATCAGTTCTTGTCAATAAATATGATTAAACCAGCTTGGTTCATCTGAGTTACTTGGGAACACACGACAATATACAAACAAGCCGTCACCTCAGCTCTCTATACAACACATCATATTGCCCAAAACCAAAGAAATTCCCACAGGATAATTGCCAGACCTCCCAAAGGATTTGGATATCATGAAGCCCAAAATAACCAAGATTAATAAATTTATAATGTACCTAGAGGTATGTTAGAAACTAGCAGCAATGACAGTTGAGAACAGATATAATGTAAATCTCAGCCATCCAAAATGTACCTGTCTCACATCTCGGTCCATCAGATTATCATCACGCCCCTAAAATAAGAAAACTTCCTATCAATACAATGAACTAGAAAAGAAGTAAGATTAGAATTTCTGGAGGTCAACGTGGATAATCAGAGAAACAAGAAAATACCGGGTCAAAGAACAAACTGTGGATCCGCAGAAGAACTCTCAGGACAGTCGCCAGCGCTCCATCACTCTCGCTTTCATCACTTCTAAGTTCAGAAAGTGATTTACTGTCGAAGCCAAAGTGCTTGCTACTTGAAGAAAAGAAGTGGTATCTCTCCATTAATATCAAATTCTCCTTGTGCTTCTTCCATACCTAAATAAAATATGACGGCAATTATAGATATGACTCTTCCTATCACGAAATTTTCTTGACAGAGCACAGCATTGATAGGAAACAACAACAAAGAATATTGCAAATTAAATCAAATAAAGAAATGTTTTTTAGAATGAGCTTGCAAACAAATACCTGAGGAAAAACTATATATGCCAATAAGCAGAAATGCACACATAGTACACATACCGACAAAGAGAAGTGGGATTACAGAGATAATGCACAATTAATATATCAGAATTCCAGCTCAGCTGTGTTAACATAAAATTTCTAAATTTAATTTAAGGCCGAGGGGTAAATTATTGAGATTGATCAGTGAAACCTTTTCGCTCTGCAACATTCTGCTCTAAGAAAATCACTGGCTCGATAACGATTTAATCCACCAAAACCAGACAAGATCGTTTTGTTACCAGTGTTCTAAAAAGTCTGCTTAAGCTTGAAGCTCAACAAAAACGCCCAATTCAGAGAAAAGCGTGAAGCATGCTTAAGCACAATTAATCGCATCTGTTTATTTTTAAATTTTTTATTTTGAAGTTATGTCTTTTTATTTTAAAATAATAAATTAGATTTATAATTTAGATGTTTATTTTTAAATTTTAATTATGATTAAGCGTGTCTGACAATGATTTGACAAATATTTAAGATTTTTTAATTGGTATAGTTGAAAAAACAAATAAAGATTGTAATTTTGAGATTTTTATGTTTTTATAAATATGAGAATTAATGCATCAGACTTAAATTTATCATATTTATGTATTATTTTATCTATTTATTGGTTTGAGATAATTACAATTATACTAAAGATAAAAAACGCTTTTTCACGCTTAAGTCCATGCTAATCTCGCTTAAGCTTAAAAAGCTTGGAGCTCGACATACGCGCTTCGGGGCGCTTCACGTTTTTTAGAACCTTGCTTGTTACTCAATAAGGGGCTAAAATTGAGTACCTTCTAGTCCAGTCAAGGCGCATGGCCAAGCTACATAACATGCAGCACTTTGTACATGCTACAAATTGAACACCAAACAACTTACTCCTTAATTCTACAATACGTGAACAACAACATCATTTACTTTCATCCAAGAAGTATAACACCAGAGCACCTATGTCAACAAGAAAAATGTCCATGAAAATTTTAAGGTCGTAACCTTCAGCTTCTTATTGGCTTTTCGCACCAGACTATAGTGTCTGTTACAGTGCATGGTCATCTTTTTGATAAGGTTATAATACCGACTCTTCCAAAATTGAGATTCAGCTTCTAAATTGCAGTTTTTGTTGTTTTGTTTATGGAGTTAAATTATACCGTTACTTGTTGAATTTATAATATTAGCAACGTTAGTTCAACCTCAAATATTAGATATTCAATTGCATAGAGGAAGCAATTTATAGTAAGTTATAATTAATAAAAGAAAGTTCTAGACAGACTCCTTGGAAAAAAATATAACATTCTTGAAGGCATGGTTATTTTGCCCAAATGAACATAAGTCATAAGATAGAAACATTAAAACAAAGTAAAAATAAGGTATAAAAGAATCACTTCCCACCAATTTCAGAATATAAGTCGCTCAATTACCGCTTCAGTGTCATCAAGAATGAGGACAGCACTTTCTTGCCCCAAAACAATATCTAAACCCTTTTGATGCCTTTGTGTGCAATCCCCTTGAGCAATTATTCGAGAATTGAAATAAACATCCCCAGGGTCAAGCAACTTTGCCATTTCCAAGGCATAGGGACGTTCGCCCATAGTGTATATGTACATCTCAAACATATTGCTAGCACTTTTAAGGAAGGTGTGTACAAATGGCCTCAACTTGGTTATCATCTGCATTGACTCAAGTCTAAATAGATCTCTCTTCAAAGTATCTTGCAAATTAAAAATAAAGGGAATTACATTCATATTAAAGTTCAAAACAGAGAATCAGAAACGTAACACGGTTTTCAGCGGCATAAGAAATTCAAACGGTGATAAACCCTTAAAAGGAAAGAAGTGATATGTGAATATGCAACATATTTCCAGTTTCAAGGGACTGTTGGGATAAAATAGCCATATTGACCGTTCTAAACCATCTCAATTGATGACGAAGACAATATAAGTTTGAAGTTAACAAATTGGAATGGCTTAAAGTACGGAGAAAAAACCGTGTAGTCAAAACCTGTAATTGGTTATCGACAGAATGTGGTCTAGAATAATGATTCATCTTTTTACCATTATCTTGGAGATATACTCGCTCGGCAAATTTTTACATGGCAATTTGATGCATGGACAGATAATTAATATCTATTCCCTTGAAACCCTTTAGCTAACAGGCATCGAATTTCCATGTTACAATGTGCCATGTACCTATCTTCAACTAGCTAGATGTAGGTATTAAATAAATATTTTTTAGCTTGAAACAGATTGTCTTTTCTTGTGTCGAGTACCAAAATGCCAACATATCCTAAGCTTATGGATACAAAGCTGTTGAAATAGTTCTCAACAAAGTCATCAGACTTTGCGTCCCCCATCCGCAATGTTATACTGTTTCTGGATGCTTAACTCGGATTGTGATAACATAAATAAAGACAGGTGAATAAAAAAAACTTCATACCCATGCAAGGGTATAAACTTGGTTCCATTTAAGCATAAACTTGGTTCCATTTAAGCGTCCGTGCATTCTTAAAGAGACTACCATATTAAGTACACCACACAACATGAAAAATAATTTAATGCTTGATTCTACAATTAGTACCAAGACTATGGGTAGCGTCCCGGGTAAGGGCACCAAATTGTACCAAGACTATGGGTAGAGTCCCGGGTATTGGGTAAGAGCGCTTCATTTGGCGCCGTTACCCGGGACGGTACACTATGGGTCACATGTTCAATTCCATCAAGTTACGGGATGAACCAAATGTGGAAGAGGATTGTTGGTGAGCAAAAAATAATCAATTAAAACATGACACTGCTAAACTATTTCTGTCGCTACAAACAGCTATTGCCTCAGATATAACAGCAAGGATTTGGACCTACAAAAAAAGATTACCAACCAAGACCACAGTCTATGTAGCACAGATACTCGTTAAAAAAAATTGAAGTATCGGATACGATAAACACGCCGATACGCGTGTCGGATACAGCAAAGTCATATCATTGACCGTTTGTAGATTTGACTGGTAGGATATGTCTTGGACACAATGAGGATGTGTCATGGACATGGTCAGGATATGTTTTCCGGATACGTTTTGGCGAAATTGCAAATAATTAAAAGTTTTAGGGGTTAAATTGAGACAAATTGAATTTTTTGAGGACTAATTAAAAAATAATTTAAAAGGAATTGGACATATAAGTCCTAAGGTCTAATCTAATTGTTTCCTGCTCTGCGTGCTCTCATTGTCATCGATTATCGTCGCTCCTCTCTTTTTCTTCTTAAATCCCCACTGTGTTTTTTGAAAAAAAATTAACAGCTTTACTGTCATGTGGCTATGGTTGTTTCTCATCAATGATAAACCATGACTTCTCACGTTTTCACCATTGTTCCTTATGCTTTTTGGATTTCAATTATGGTGCTAGATTCCCCAAACACACGACACTTTTTTTGGGAAGACTATTTATTGTTATTGTTTTGTTATTTCAGCATATTTTGCAATGGAAAATTTTCAAAATGAGAATATGGCTTTCTATCTCTACAATTTTTAAGTTTTAATACAAAATTTATATAAATATATATATGAAAATTTTAAAATGAGAATATGGCTTTCTATCTCTACAATTTTTAGGTTTTAATACAAAATTTATATAAATATATATATAATATTCATAAATATTTTAATAATTGTCGTATCCTATTCATATTGTATCTTATATTTTCAAATTTTACAGTATCGTATTCGATACAATACCGTACATGTATCCATGCAACATAGACCACAATAGGTTGAGAAAAAAATTTACCTGGCAAAGCATCTCTTTGGTTTATTAAGTATCCTTCTTCTACAGTGACATCCACAAGTCGAGTTGAATTAAGCAATGTATGATCTAAATCGAGAACCAAGTAAAGCTTTTTATGATGTAGCAATTTCTTCAGGTCCTTCTCTCGTAAACGGGAGACTTCATCATTGGCAAGCCTTAGGTTCTGCATGAAACATGAATTTACTTTAAAAATTAGAACACAGTGATTTTGAAAGGAAATTACCCAATCAATTATGCTATTGAGCATTGCCTATCAATCTCAAACTCGATGTAATAAAACAAGAATGAGAAAATTAAAATAAGCAGCATTTGAAATCACTGTTTACACATGGTGGCGTGAAACTAACAGCATACATTTTTTGAACTTATTTCTTTCATTTTCACTCCAACGGCCATTATAAAAACTGATCCAATGCCATACAGAAATTCAAATTAGGGCTACCACAACCTCAGTAGCTATGTGATGAACAAATACATTCCATTCCTTGTATTGACTTAAGTAGTGCTGATTTATTTCACTTGAGCTAAGCTTCTTAATTGAGGTTTATATTGTCCTGAAAACATAAAGCTTTGATTTTGATTAAAGGATATTTTGTATTCTTTTTACACCCAGAGGGAACTGGGAAGCTAAAACAGGGCGACATTTTAATTGGAGTTGGGAGCAACACACACACAAAGTGGCACCATCTTCTACATATCATATTTTCTAGGGATAGAATATTGCAGGATATAATAGTATTTTTCAAAAAATTAACCTTGTGGATGTACCCAAATGCAACACCAGATTCGTCATCCATTTTTATACCGCATTTCATGCACATTCCTGCATAGACACCAGGATGTAGGCACTTATTCTTCTCCGGAGACGACCCTGCATTCCAGGAATCAAGCAGAACCAAGGAATTAATCGTCCATCATAAAAAAAACTCATAAATAAAAAAGCAAGGCTCTCCACAAATCTAGGAGAATCAGACAAATAAATGAATCAAAATATGATGCGTGAAAATACAGCCAAGAGAAGTAGAAAGTGTAAAAGTAAGGATCAATGCGTCCAACCTGATGCAGTTGCACAAAATAATAGAAGAAAGTTGATAATAACTGAAAACAGAGATATGCCAAAGTATCACCCCATTTCACTAACGCAAACCAAAATGACAAGCCATGTAGCATATCCATAAATAAATTAGAAATTATGTTGGTTCAGCTATTTATTATTGAATTACATATGCACCATCCAATACATATCGTCACTAACTCAAGAAATATAACACAAAAGGGAAATGGATATGATAACACAAAAGGGAAATGGATTTGGCAGCCAAATAAGACAACGAATCACCAAAAATCTCACAATCAATCCAGGGATTCAAGGAAAGTTGTGCCAGTTTTACCCAGAATGCTTCAATCTATTTTTTTTATTGGATGATATGCAGTATTTTTATTATTACGAAAAATTACATTAAAATTCATTTTTTTAACTATGAGTTCAATAATTTAATTTAATTCAAGCTTAACCCAGAGTTAATAGTGTATTGTTTACGGTATGCAATGCAATCAATAATTAAAAGACATCAGATTTGCAGTGGCTCACCTTGAGATGAGGAACTTGGCAGATCAGCAACATTTTCATACGACTCCACCTTGCGCCTTTTAGCTCTACAACAATAAAAATAAGTGCTGATATCACGCACAACATCACAAGTAAGAGCACAGCCCCGAAATGCCTATGAAAAATGTGATTCATATAAAATTTCAAAAATGGTGTGAGCACGTGAGCAAGCTTTGGTAACTTCTATTGCAAAATGCTACTTCAACTTGAAAGGTTTGAACTAAAAACACAAAGACAGGCTAAACCATCTTCTTTCATCCACCCCGTTGACAAAAATCCATTCTTTAAGACAATGTGTGCGGTAATTGAGAGGTAGAAAATTCAAACGAAATGAAAAATATTTGATAGCCCTATAACACAAGTACATTTATTAGAAGTTCAATATTTGACTACTGTATTGATCCATTATATTCTTCGCACAAGGATCATACATGATTTGACGGGTTCCTTTCAAAAAACTGCAAAATTCATATTTGTCGACTCACATCCCTAGCACCAGAATGCTATAATCAAAGCATGAGACAACAAAAACCAAAACCTTATGTGTAAACAAAAATTCTCGACTGAAGCATACCTGTCAAATTTCAAATCATAATCTCCCTCCTCGACAACATCATTATCCTCCTCTTCTTCTGCACCTTCTTGAATATCTGCTGATGCATCAGAAATAGTATCCAACTCCGCATCAAGAATTGATGCAAAGTCATCACTGCTTGACGAGTGCACCGGAGAATCTGCTGCTACACTCATCTGATAGATCATCAAATATACATCAGAAATAACTCTGCTTTGTACTGAATGGAAATCTGACTTGCAACCATTGGGAACAAAAAATATACAGATAAACTATTGATTCAATTCAGCTAATAAAAACAATACATGTACCCGTATGGAATCAATTTTATGGGTACTCTTTTTCCAGTCAATTTTATCAAGGGTATCTTTAAAACAAACCAGCAAAAGAGAACATTTTTTCAACAAACTTTGCATATCATTTATGCCATCTTTCTAATCATACCAACACTATTGGCTCGACTAACATAAGTGTGTTCGAAATTCAAACTATTGCAAGGCATTCCTGACAAATATTTCTCAAGTGATTGCTACAATAGGGATTCAGAAAGATTATTATTTTAAATTATATCACTTCTTGCTCGAAGAAATTCATTTCAATATGCCAAATCTAATGTCTTTCATTCTCAAATTCGAAAAACAGACTCATAGTTATTAGGAGCAGAAAATCAGAAACCCTAGGCATATAATAAAGCATGGATAATAAATTTAACTGCTATATTACATGCATTTACATTCGAACAGTTTTGAGCTCAATTTGAATTATAGTAGCTAAAATTCTCGAGCCTACTATCCCGGAGGCGAATTCAAAGTATTGACCTCCGCTTACACCTATGAAATTCAAACATTAACTCGACCCTATTGACCTCCAACACCAATAGAAAAGGTGAAAACAAAACCAAACACGGACAAGCAAACTAAAAGGAAAACAAATAAGAAAAACAACAACAATTGGATCCAAGATAACGATACAAGAATAGGAATCCATACCCAACTTTAATATTTAACAAGCCCGGATTATCTGACGAAAGAAAACTCAGATTTCAGTTGAATATGATACTCAAGCGGCGGTGGAGGTTGACGTGGACGAACAATGGATCATATAACATGTAATTTCGCACACTTGTTTGGTTCAATGTCTGAAAATTTTGATTGTGAACACTGGAACTGTACAAAGAATTTGTAAACAATGAAATATTAGCATGTGCCTTTGCTTTGTACCAACCCACCATAATATACCTTGTGAGCTTCTCTGCGAGTACGTTAATGGAGTTACTTCTCCTCTGTCTACGACGTGACNTGTGTGTGTGTGTGTATTATTAAGATTATAACTCGCAAAAGTATGTTTTTGAATATAATATATATTATTTTAACTAATATTGGTATACTGATGAAACTTTTTGATAATTTCCAAATTTTATTTTCTTCTCCTATAATTTAATTTTAAAAATTAATAATGTTATTTTAAAATAAAAAAAATTTAAATCCCTAATTTTTTGAAGAACGCACAATCTGATAGTAATATTATTAATGATGTGGAAGTTGAAATTGATATAAAATATGGGGATGAAAATAAAATTTTCCCAGCTTCAGAAACAAGCCTAGGATTTCATTTCACTGCACAGGATTCGTTTTCACTGTGCCACAAATTCAAACCAATTCCCTCGTTGGCGCCAGAAAACCTTCGAGGACATGGAGAATCTGAAGCAAGTTGCGTGCTCAGAAAACGAGGAACTGGCGGCGTATATGTTGAACAAGCGAAAAGAAATGGCGCAGGGTGCCGAGGGAATTTCCGACAATGTGGATTCGATTATTTACAAGGCTTATTATTCCAATGTTTGCAACTGTAACCACCCACTAAAAACCTTAAGGTACTTGTCGTTCGATTTTTTACATTTCGGATAAATGAGTTGTTTTGTGTTTCGGGGTGATTTGGTTCTCAAAAAGAGAAGGCTTTTCGTTTGAACTTCTTTGATTCTGTTAAAGATCAGCTTCAGAATTTGATAAAACTCCTTGTGGAAGTCTGCAGGTGATTATGTACGTACTTGACAAGATTTTATTTATTTTCTACCACAAAATTTGTTAAATGCATGGCTTCAATTTTCTCCGTGATAGTAAATAATATGTACGCTGTGTCTGATATCAAGGAATTGAAATGAAGCACATTAGGATTCCCTCCCAATTAACTCTTGGTTTCCCAGTTAACCCAAGCATTTTCCAATATGCTCTTTCATTCCCTTTTATTCGATTCAATGGCATTTCGTTTCGCCTTTCATGTCTTTTTATATACGTCGTAAATTCCTCGTAACAAGTCATTTGTATTATCATCTGAACCAATACTTTTCATTTAACTTTGTAATATTATACAACAATAACACTACGTTATTTTGAATGATATATGATACTATCAGTTTAATTTGTTTCCCCATTTTTTTATTTATTACTACCTATATTACACTAAAGTGCGAGATCATGCGAGAAATATAATTT
The DNA here is from genome assembly GCF_012295235.1 of Primulina huaijiensis. NCBI lineage: Eukaryota > Viridiplantae > Streptophyta > Magnoliopsida > Lamiales > Gesneriaceae > Primulina > Primulina huaijiensis. Next base: position 22,640,542 of record NC_133307.1, read on the forward strand.
ATTATTATTTGGTATATAAATATCTCTTTACAAATTTTTAATAATGAAATAAAATTGCCCGTCCCTGGATATTTGCTTGTTTTAAGGTCAAACTTTATTAACAACCTTTAATTAAAAACTTTTGAAAATATATATATAGTATATTAAAATTTTCAAATATAATAACACTTTTATCTTTTGCTGGCTTTCTTCCTCATTGTTCGAGAAATCGGATAATTCTTGAAATAACTTTTACCTTGGGTTTTTTTTTTTTTATGAATATCTTTTCGAATTGTTCAAAATCCATGATGTTTCTGCGGTAAAAATTAAAACATTTAACTTAAACGTCGCAAAAAATTTCAATTGCGTTTTACAGGAAATTGAGGAATATCATATACCAACACAAATTTCGAAACAAGACAGAAAATTACTTAGAACATTATAAGAACTTTGATTGCCATAAGGGAAAAAAATGTCACACACAAAGAAATTTTTTCTTGATTTGATCAAATCAATCTAATATTAACATACTGTGCAGATAAAAACCATAATATAGCTTATTTATGAGAATGCAAAAGAAATACATTAGCCGAGAACCTAAACTTTGAACAAATAAAAGCTATCAAGTCTGCAACCAGTAATAACCTAACTCTCCTTACTTTTGGTCGTCGATGATTTCTGATCGTCTGGTATATAAGACACCCAGAAAACAGGCAGAATTGTGCATGCCGCCTGTATCAACAGCCCTCGTGACAAACCCTGAAAATTGTCCCCCGTTACTCCAACGAGGGACGCAAGGGCGACGCCAAGGTAGCCACTCACAATAAAAGCAAGTGCGATGGCGGACATAACAAAGGCCATTACAGAACCCTCGTACCCTGGTGGACAAAGTTGAGCCATTAGAACGTTGAAAGGTAGAATCTTGAAAAAGTATAGAACCTCGAGCAGGCCTGAGAAGACGACAACATATAAGGAGTCAGGGATGCCTATGCTCTTGTATACGCCTTTGACAAATAAAAAATCTGATATCATGAACACAGCCATCGAAATCTGAACGACTGCGATTAATTTTCTTCCCGAAATGGATTTGAGATGACGGTTATATACAACACCCCAAAGAAGCATAGCTGCTTGCCCAAAAACTTTTGATATCCCGAGGAGTGATGATTCGATATTTAGGTGTTGTGTTTGGTAGTAGAACATAGTTCCGGTTAAAGCTGGAATTACGGCATAGGATAGAGCAAACCAGATTATTGAGTAAAAGATTTCCGGTTTCTGTAGTGCAGCCATGAGCTCCGATAGCTGCTTCTTAAAACCTACATTGGATGGACTTTTTGGTAGGTCTAAGGTATCCTCGCTTACAAACATTGTCACCAAGAACTGGAAACATAGAAGAATCCCGAAGATAAGGAACATCGTTCGAGGTGAAAATTGACCAATGGATATGCCTGCAATGAGGTTTCCTAGCACACCACCAACTGATGAGGCCATCCAAGTAAAAGACTGGAGAGCACCAGAGGAAGATGATTTGACGTTTTTGGAAGAGGTGGCCTTTCTCCCGGTTTCTGCAACAATGGCATCATTAGCAACCTCGACTATTGAAGCACCAAGATTGCCGAGAAGGAGATATAGAGTGATTGAGAAGAACGAGGAGTATGGTGTGGCAAAAATTGCTACAGCTATCCATGACACTGCTTGTAAAAACGCTGCAAGAATATTCATAGTTGTTATTTAACAAAGCAATGATCCACACACATATCCTTCGCTATTAGAGATGATGAGCTGTCAGACACAAGCACGGCAATTGAGATTGAAAACACCAATAGGAATTAGGAATCATGCTCTCACAGAATTTGATATTATACATTTGATCATGCATCGAAAGGGAAAATTATCTACTCGTCATGCAACACAAATGAGGAAAAAATATATCTCACGGTCCTCACAACCCTGATTAGCAAATTACACAACGATGAAAATCTGTTACCCCAACAGTAATATGCCATCATGTGTTTTCTATTTCCAAGACCAGGACTATATACTAACACTACAATGGAAGAGAATTCTTATGGATAAACCACAAGCCGATGCGATGATCACAGGGACCATTTTCACATAATCTAAATGACAATTCAAAATCAAGTGTACTTTAATTAAGATAGCTTAAACTGCATCAGCAAACTCCCAGATAACGTGGCAGCTCAGCAAAACACAGAAATATTAAGAAACCATTGACAAAAGCAATAAACGAAACAGATTGAAGAACAGAATCTTAAGGAGCTGAATAAAAAAAATTTAATGGACTCATACGATGCCATAGGAATCACAGGCTCCAAACAATCAAACGTAGTTTCCTTAAGCTGATGAACTAAGAAGATTATAAACTTCTTCAAGAAACTAAAAGGCGCAAGAGATACATAAAGAACCAACCAAAAGCAGTTCAAAGTAAACAAGAAAATATTTTAAAGCTATTTATTAGAATATCAAACCTATTATGATCCTAGAAAGGAGATGAAAATAACTGAAAAATCTTACCTCCAACGGCGATGTATGGGACACGGTGCTGGCCAGAGATGTAGAATGAATCAGAAAGTATGCCGTAGAAGGGTTTTGCAACCATGGGCAAGTTGGCTGAATTCTGAAGAATTTGCAGAGTAGAGGGATCCATTTTCAACCCATCTTTGAGGAAGAAATTCACACCCATCCATGGAAAGCATCTCAATCCTTGGACCCAGTACCCTATTCCAAGCAACAATTTCCTATTCCTATCAATCTCACTTTCACGCGACACCATTCCTGCAAAGATTGTCTCCGACTGAAAACAAAAAGGCCTGCTTCAATGTCCGACGAAGTAAGCCAAATTTCACCCAAAAATCTTCAAGATTCAGCCTTTCAACTGTAAGAATCAATACACCAACTGGGTTTGTTATAAATAACTCCCAATCGTCAAGAATCGACGAGAAAAACACAGTCCCCACCGCCCCCCCACACCTACGGACGACTCAATATTTGATTCACATATAAAAAAATTAAAGAAAAGGACACGTTGGGTTGAGATGAGAATAGGGGGGTGGCAGTGCTGGGGAAGCTACACTTGTTTCATTTTTCTTGATTTTTTTTTTTTTTTGAAAGGATTTTTCTTGAATGTTTGATGAATAAACTATTGTTTAATTAATCAATTAAAGGGAGTAGGATTTTTGCGAGTGCTCGAAAACGAGGAAATAAGAGGCCGAAAGTTTCTAGGTGGAGTGGTAGTGTGGTTACCACCTTTTATTCTAATTTTCAGTCCCTAGCCGACCAAAAAAATTTATGCTATCCCTAAAAAAGAAAAAGAAAAAGAAAAATCTTATTATGCTTTTTTTTTTGCTTTTGAAACATGTTATGCTAAATTGAAGTATTATGTATTTTTACTTTTTTCTAAATGAAATCTGAAAGTATTAGCTTTTCATCATGTTAATCCGATTATGTCATAATGAGAAAAAGAAACAAAAAATAATTAGATTATTAAATGGGTCAAAGTGGTGGATTATTGTTATTATTGGGATTAGGTATTTTGTGAGACAGTATCACGAATCTTTATATGTGATACGGGTCAACTCTACCGATATTCACAATAAAAAGTAATACTCTTAGCATAAAAAATAATATTTTTTCATAGATGATCCAAATAAGATATCTATCTCACAAAATACGACATATGAGACCGTCTCTCATAAATTTTTGTGTATTACTCAAACCAAAACCCTAAACATTAGGAGATCTGTAAAACATTTATTTTACTATTCTGATAGTCATACGAAATGCAGTAATGAAGTTTTTTTTAGGTTTGGTTAAATATATAAATGATTACTCACATTATCAATTTCATGCAAGTACTGATAAATAATTTTCACACCCCAAACAATATTATCCACAATAACATAATATTTGGGCAATTCCAAACTCGTAAACACCGTATCGTATCTGCACCATATTGATCTAAATATTTATGAAAACTAGAAAATTAATAATGTGATTGTGAGCAAAGATCGTCGCGTCCTTTAATACAAAATCCATTTTCAATTGTGAATGAAGAGATGCACACAGAAATTCAATCGGTTGGAACAGAACATTGAGACATCCTCCTGGAACACGTATTTATAATACTTGAAAACAATGAGACTCCCTGCCATTACATTTCATTCGAGTAAATAGTAATAGACACCTTTTTCGCCGGTAATAAATACCTAAATGGTGAACTCAGCTGTACATTTTTGGAACGTGAACGAACTATATCGACAAATTTTACCACAACCTACCAAAGAAAATGTCCAACATTCTTCGTGTGGGGATGGCCCGAGGCAAGGAGGAGGTCGAAACATTGATACCTCTCATCCAAAACCTAGCAACATGGGGCTGGGTCAAATGTATACAAACAAACAAATGAAACACATCTTGATGCCGGAAGAAAATTGTGTGAGAAAGGAATTCAGTCAAAGCTTGTTGATCGACTCCATCTACCACCCAAGTAATCCTCCACCGAGATGTTCTGCTCGGTGCTGCTAATGGAATCAGACTCGTTTTCCAAGTCGAGCAAAGCAAGATTGAGAAAGGATTGGATGTTTGTTGGTGAAGGTCCACCGAGAATATCATTTTCGTCTTCGGAAGAATCTATCTTGTTGCATGCCCGCTCAATAGATTCTGGAGAACCACCTTGGAGGAGTTTGAGAATCTGTTTCAAGGAAACACAAAATAGTTCAAGTACATAACTCCTCGAGGGCTTTACTACGTGAAATATGCATGCATCACAATTGCTTACAAAGCTGATTTCAGGACGAGATTGTGGGGAATCTCTGATACATAGGGTTGCAGCTGAGACGATTTTCTCAACTTGGTCATTGTCATAATCACTGGCCAAGTCGGGGTCTCGCAGTTCTGAAATGTCTCCTTTCTTTAAAATGTGTCTTGCCTGAAAATATCACAGAGTTACGGTTGAAAAGAAATTTAATACAACTGCCAGGTCAAGCAAACAACAATAAATGGAACGAAGAGGGAGGATCTCCATTCATACTACTAGGAGATGATTTCTCGTCTTACAAACAATACCACTGATACTCACCCACATTACCAAGCTTTCCTGGCCCGTTGGACGTCCATTATCGATTGGCTTTCTACCTGACAACAGCTCAAGGAGTACAACTCCAAACGCATAGACATCAATTTTTTGGTCCAGTTTCCCATGCATAAAATACTCAGGAGCCAGGTAGCTGTCATAAAAATCAAAATAGACAAATAAATCGTTTTATCTAGCGACTAGGAAATTACTAGAAATTCTTGTGGGTATAGAAAACTCGCCCAAATGTTCCAGTAACATCAGAGGGGCCAATGTGACGTGAACAACTTGAAGCCCACGTAGAAAGCCCAAAATCAGCAAGCTGTGAAGGCAAATGAGTTTTAGGAATGGAAAAAAAATCACATCAAAGGTATGTCACTGATGAATAGCAAGTAAAGTAAAAGTCAATGGCATTCACACCTGCGGTTTGAAATCATCTGAAAGAAGGATATTGGATGACTTTACATCTCTGTGAATGATTGGCTCGGCCTTATTATGCAGATGGTCCAGTGCCTCAGCAACTCCTAAAGCAACCTTATATCGCTCTTTCCAACCAAATGATTTACCAAACTTTTGAGTACCTGCGACAGTATGAGTGACATTCTCAAGCACAAAAGATGGTGATTGATCAGAATAAAGTGCAGGAAGAAGATGATGCACACACCATGGAGGTTGTCCTCCAGGCTGCCTCTGGATAAAAGATCATAAACCAAAACTAGTCTGTCATCCTCTAAACAAAAGCCAACTAAAGTGATTATGTTTTTGTGGTGCAAGGACGTAATGATATTAATTTCAGAAAAAAACTGTTCCAATGCATCGTCAGATGGCTTCAGAATTTTAACAGCTAGCTCCTTGCCTCCTTGTAGACAGCCTCTGTAAACCTCGCTGCTTCCTCCCTTTCCAATCAAATTTTCTAAAATGAAGGAAAAGGTTACTAATTAAACTTCCAAGAATGAGGGGAAGTTAAAATAATGATAGAAATTTGAGAGAACAAACCATGTGCAAAATTGTTTGTTGCTTGCAAGAGTTCCTGAAAGTTAAAAGATTGGCATGTAGTATAATATTTCTCGCCAACACCCTTAAGTTCTGAGAAAATCTTAGAGGAATAAGCAACAGAATAAGTGTCATCTGACACAACAATAGCACTCTCCTCTTGATCCATTTCTAAACTACAATCCTTCTTACAAGATGAAGTAATCTGTTTCTGATCAGGATAAATAGCCGCAACAGATTGTCGACCAGGTAGTTTCAAAAACATCCATTGCAATATTGATGACTTCCTAGAAGAAACTTCAGGTAATTTTTTCCTGTGTAGAAAAATATTGCGAAGCAATGCCCATCCAGAAGTGGATTCAAGTATTCTATGGGTTTTAATGGGTACTAGCGCCATGGAACTTCCAGCATTTTTACTACTAGATGATGACAAAACTCTAGTGGGTGATAAATTCAAAGGGGTTTGGGGTGTGGTCCTTCTCCTTTCGGATCTTGATTCAGAAACATCACAACTATTGAACTCCAGAACATTAGAAGCAGCTGATTCTCTTTGAAACAGTATCTTACCATTATCAGCACATAGAACTGATATATTATTTTGGAGATTCTTAGCACAGTACTTGGCAAGAGAGATCCTTGAACGAATTCTGTGACGGACCTCAGAAGTACCCACAATTAAACCTGTTGCACCACATGACTTTGCTTCTCGGGAGAGGATTTTTCGAACCGGTGATCCCCTACAGACCTTAAGCTTTAGATCCACCTACAAAATTTGTAATATTTATAAAGTGCCCTTGAGAAGCTATTATCACAATCAGTGAATCATCGGATGGTTATTGAAATAATTTGGAGCAAAGATGATTTTGATTCAGACTAAAAATGGCTTTCCAGCTACTCCTAAATTGGATAGAAACGCAATAGTTCCACCTCTCGGCTCAACTTAACTCAAACATTTTGGAGCACAGCACCACTGAGAAAAATTACAAGGAAATAAAAAAGAAGGCCTAAAGTGCCGAACAAGACATGGAATCACGAAAATCTCGGAGTTAAGTCAGGAAAAAACACAAAGAAATTCATTCAACCCAAAGAGATATATATAAAATTAAATTCATTGAGAAGAAGAAGAAAGATTATTATAACAAAGAGACCTGTTTCAGGTTGCAGAAGCCTTCATAAGCAGCTAGCACGGAATCAAAAGTTTTCGCCAGCGAAATCAGACTCGTCTTATCTGCTTCGATCACAGAGAAATAAAAAAACAGTTATTCAAAGAACAACAGAATCAAAAAACTCGAAATTTGACAGAAGTAACAACCCCGACCACTCTACTGGAACTATGGAATCAATACTCTCAAAGCTTTACACCAGTAAAAAAAACAAACAAACAAACTTGAAAAAACATGCTAAAAAAATTCTTCCAATTCGCGGTTCCTCGCTTCAAATCACCCACCAGTACTTGGATCGAGGACATGCAAAGCAATGACGCGATCACCGGTCTGTGCAACCTTCACCAACGCCCAAGTCAGTAATTCTCTGCTGCGTGAATCGAGCTTCACCCCGACCACCACCACCGCGTTTCCGCCGCAACTCTCGCCGGAGCATGATTCCACAACTGCAGGAGTCCCCGCCAATCTCATTCCTCCACAGCAGATAGATCAAGCGGAAGCGACGCCGTTTCGTTCTGGTCCGTTATACTTCTCTCTCTACAATAGAGCACTGCTTTAATATTCCTCACCCTGTCGAGCCTCGAGGTTAGGGAAGAGGAATCGATTATAAATAAAAATAAAAATAAAAATGCACTGAATTCATTCATTAACCCCTATAAATCAAAATTAAATAGTTCCATATTATACTATACTTTATATATTATTATTATTAAATTTATACTCTATATCAAAACATGAACAAATAATTTTAATAATTGAGATCGAGTTAGCTTGGAAAAAAGAGTTGTTGCAGAGATAGTAGTTTCATTTTTCGGTCACATAATTTCATTGGTTAATTTTGTGAATCGAATCTTCAGTTCGATCTAATTAATAAAAAAATTATACTTTTATGACAAAAATATTATTTTTCATTATTGATATGAGTCATATCCAGCCATCTCATTGATAAAAAAAAATGATAAAACGATATCACACTTACTCTTTTTTAAAAAATAATTTAAACCATATAAGTACTTGTTTATTTTAGCATACTGGACGAACATTAGAAAAACCAATACGCAAGCAAATTACATTATATTCAATTATTGATTATCGAATCCAATATTAAAATACAAATTGATATATATATAGAT
>NC_133307.1:22653093-22654663 GCF_012295235.1 Primulina huaijiensis
AAAAAAAAATAAACTGTAATATTACTATTATATAAGGGCAAAATGGAAAAGAAAAATTGGTGTCTATTTTGTCTCTATTAGAGACATTCTTAATATATACTAGTTACTCTCCACACGCGGTGCGTGTGTGAACAGTGTTTTTTATAATTATCGAGAGACTAAAGTGAAATTTGACAAATTATCGAAGGACTAAAGTGCTATTTGAATTGTTGGAATTGGAAAAAAAAATGTTTGTTAAATTTAAAAAAAAAAAACTAAACTGTAATATTCCTATTATATAAGGACAAAATGGGAAAGAAAAATTGGTGTCTATTTTGTCTCTATTAGAGACATTCTTAATATATAGTATAGATATAGATATATATATATATACACACACACGTTGAATCTGATTTGCTTAATAATTTGAGAATAGGATTCATGAAATGATACTTTTTTTTTATGAATTAGACATTTATTGAAAAAATGTCAACCCCTTGATTGTGAGAAATTCATTTAGTAAATTATAAAACTGAAAAAAGATATATATATATAAAGCTTTGTAGAAAATGAGAGCCCCTCGTTTTCGTTTTCGTTTCCGCCTTTTGGCGGCGGCCCATGCTGGCTCCAAATGGTCGGTTTACGTTTTACCTGTCTGCCTATTAAATTATTGAAGGGACCCTAAAATATATTTAATTAACATCCAAAAAATATAGAACAAGTTATTTTTATGAAACTAATTTTCTATTTAGATCACACATAAAAAATATTATTTTTTGTAACAAAATTATTATTTATTATTGTAAATATTAACCGTGTTGACCCGTCTTACGGATGTAAGACCTTCTCATGAAATACATAATAATTAATTAAAGTAATTTAATTGTCGATGGAATTTTAAAACAATGCAAGTGAGAATTCAAGAGAGGGATGTTTCGGATCCAATTTTAATGTGGATTAATTTTTATTTGAATGTGAGATCGTATTTAATTGGGTTTTGATCAAAAAGACATGAGAAGTAATTTTTGAACGTTTATTTATCTATACTATTATATTAAGTATGAGGCCCTAATAATAACCTCTCTATGAGGACACCAACTTTCTTTCTTATTTTACCCTTTCTCATTTTTTATATTATATTTTTTCTTAACAAATAATATTATATTCACCGTTATAAGGAAACTGCTCACGTGCAAAATAATACTATTTCTTCTCCAAACTAGCTACTGTGAAAAATAAAATCTCTTCTTTATGTTGTGACGTCATTATGTTGTAATATCATGAATATTTAATATATTAGCCACATGTATTCAGGACACACGCAACGCGTGTGCCACGGTTACTAGTCAAGTTATTAATATTTTGAGTATTATATATTATAAAAGTTTCATAATTAAAAGAAAAAAACTTGAATGATTGTCATATTATTTTATAATATGTTTTTGTGAGACGATTAACTTTGCTCCTATTTACAATAAAATTAATACTTTTGTCTTATAAAATAATATTTTTTAATGAATAACTCATATAAAATATTCATCTCATAAAATTAACTTATAAGAAAATCTCATATAAATTTTTGTTATTGTTT
>NC_133307.1:22663564-22858606 GCF_012295235.1 Primulina huaijiensis
TTTTTTTTTTTTTTTTTTTTTTTTTTTTTGAAACAACTCAAACTATTTTGTTAAAAAAATTAGAAGTGTGTTTTTTAAAATGTCAAGCCAATCTCAATAAAGCTAGAAAAAATTGAAGCTCGAATTTGAAATATAAATATTAGTAAACAATTTATGGACGATACAATATTGTGACTATAGCAGAGTTGCTTGTTTTCAGCCATAGAACAAACAAAAGAATTATATGCTTATGGTCCATATGTTGCCTTAAACCTTGCCAACATTAATGCAAAGAGCAGAGTTTTCTCAGTTGTCTTTACCTTCAATTTTCCTCATTAAGCCAGAGGTCCCAACTCAACATACGGCAACGGCAAATCTCTAGTCCAAGAAAACGAAATGGGCATTTCACCGAACTTCACTTGTCCGTATCGACCCATTGTGAGAGAATCCAGCTATAACAAATACAAGGATGAGCCATCAGTCCCTCTCACAAAATCTCAAGTTTAAGATTTGCAATTATTCTCTTAAAGAAACGAAAACTCAACGGCAAGTCAATAAGCCACCATTTAAGCCATAAAATTTTTGACACATTCCACAAATGGAAAAGGTCATCCTTAACATGGTAAATGAGGAATGGGATTATAGATGGTTTTGTCTTTGATCGGGAAAAGGTGAAAATTTGGTGGGAACTGTGTGAAAAAAGTAAAGAAGATCTCTACCAAATCTTCCTTTTTCTGTGATTTTTTATATTCAACTTGGCATGAGTGATTGTGTTTCTTGTTTGTACACAAAAGAGCCCAAAAAGAACTAAAAAAGAAACTTGAGAACCATCCATTCGAGTAGGCAGTCTTCATACGGATTCTTCATACTGAAGATAGGTTGATTCTGCATCACGAAATTTCTCTTTAAATTCCCTCTACTCTTCACCCTTTTGTTCTTCTATACTCTCAACCTCTGCCTTTCCAAGTTCAAAAACACAAAATTTAGAAGTTACTCTTTCTTCCTTTCTTTAGACATCCTGAAGCAAAGAAACATGAAAAAGAATAGCAGTAGTATTTCATTAACTAGAAATATAGTACCTTTGATAGTATGCTGCTGCATGGCTATCAAACTAAGCCTCTGTTTTTCTAGCCTCGAATCATCATTAAGGGCACTACATATCCAGGGGAGTTTTAGTTTCGATGGGAATGAATTTGCCGCAAAAGATTTTGGAAACCAAATTCATTTCCTTCCTTTTGCTGTTCTTCACCCGAAAAAAGTGTCCGATATCGCCACAACTATACAGCATGTTTGGCAAATGGGTTCGGGTTCTGGGCTTACTGTTGCGGCGAGAGGACATGGCCATTCGCTGCAAGGTCAAGCACAAGCACCACATGGAATCGTAATCAACATGGAATCACTAACTGGGAAAGAAATGACTGTTCATGAAGGAAAATTCACTTACGTCGATGTCTCGGCTGGCGAGCTGTGGATCAATATCTTGCATGAGTGCTTGAAACAAGGGCTAGCACCAAAATCTTGGACAGATTACCTCCATTTAACAGTAGGTGGTACGTTGTCAAATGCGGGAATCAGTGGACAGGCATTTCGACATGGGCCGCAAATCAGTAATGTCCACCAGCTTGAGGTTGTCACAGGTTTGTGTAATAAAATATATATTATGGCATGATGGTAGATTGCAACATAGAACACGAGTAAAAGTTCAGAAAGAACATTACATTGAGAAAATCTCTGCTATATAATAACTTCAAGTTGCTTGTCGAATAATATCTTTCTTTCATCAATTCTCAAACAAAGATTGATTAAATGCAGGAAAAGGAGAAGTGGTAGTTTGTTCGGAAGAGCAGAATGCTGACCTGTTTCACGGAGTTCTGGGCGGACTAGGCCAGTTTGGCATAATAACTAGAGCAAGAATCGCTCTCGAGCCAGCACCGAAGATGGTAAAAATGCTGAATGCCTGGTCAATAATTATTTTCAGTGTTTTGAATGGTCGAACGGTTCACAAGATTGTAATTCAACTTTGCCACAGGTGAAATGGATTAGAGTTCTTTATTCAGACTTCTCCACTTTTGCAAGAGACCAGGAGCACTTAATATCTGCAGAAAACACCTTTGATTACATAGAAGGTCTTGTGATCATAAACAAGAGTGGTCTAGTTAATTACTGGAGATCATCATTCAATCTCCATGACACAACTCAAGCCAATCAGTTTATATCTGATGGAAAGACATTATTTTGTCTGGAATTGACCAAAAATTTTAATCCGCACGAGGCTGATACAATAGACATGGTGAGATTCATGACGAACCAAATAGTTTAGCATTATTTCCGTTTCTAAATAAATATTGAAATTTCGGAGAGAGAGAGAGGAATCAATCAAACGTTATTCTAATATCCAAAACCTTTTTTTGTCTTATGCAGGAAGTTGATTCCTTGTTGTCTCAGTTAAACTACATCACTTCAACACTCTTTATTACAGAAGTTTCATATGTAGAATTCTTGGACAGGGTGCACACAGCGGAACTGAAACTACGGTCTAAGGGAATATGGGATCTTCCACACCCGTGGCTCAATCTAATTATTCCAAAAAGCCAGATAAGCATCTTTGCTGACGTTGTCTTCGGCAACATTTTAACGGACACGAATAACGGCCCAGTCCTCGTCTACCCAGTCAATAAATCGATGTAAAGATCTCGCTTAAAAACTCTCAGACAACTAATGTATAAAGCTCTTTCATGTAGTTTCGCCAATAAATCAACGATCATTTATTTTCAGGTGGGACAACAGAACTTCATTTGTACTTCCAGAGGAAGACATTTTCTACCTGGTGGCATTTCTTCCACACGCAGTTCCCTCGTCCACAGAACATGACGGCTTACAATACATCCTAAGTCTAAACAAAAGGATTTTAGATTTCTGTGAGGCAGCCAACTTAGGAGTAAAGCAATATCTGCCTCATTACACTACACGGGAAGAGTGGCAAGCACATTTTGGTCGGCGGTGGGAAATCTTCATGCAGAGGAAGTTAGCCTACGACCCTCTAGCAATACTCGCCCCGGGACAGAGGATTTTTCAAAAGGCCGTGTCCATTTTATGACAGTCAACTTCGGTCATTTGAACAACTGCCTACAGAATGTGCTCAAAGGTTACAATCAATTCTCGGAAATCTAATGTGCAGGCCGAGGGGTTACCAAATTTTAGAAAAGGTCTAGTTTGCTATATTGATAGGATTATGCAAGTTCCATATTTTTCCCCAATTCTTGGTATTGTATAAAGGTCTCAGACTCAGCCACCAGTTAAATTCTATTGAATTTAAAGAATTATAATTAATAGTTACATACAATGGTATGCTATCATATTCAATGATAAAAGCATTTACAGTCATCATATTACAGGAAGACAATTCTTTAGGCATCGAATTCAATAACAAGATTGAAGCATTATTAGACAAATTTTAAACTGGTCATCAGTGTTCAAATTCTGAACCAAGTTGATCATTGAAACACTGCGGGCATTGACAGAAAAAAATGAAGTTTGAATCTCAATAAAGTTTACTCAACCCATTGGCTAAGACTTGAACAACCTAATTTAAACTTCATGTGGATACATATGAGGCTGTATAGTATAAATTATACACTAAAAGAACAACAATTTTCACTTATTTCAGGGAAAAACTAAAAGTACAATGCGACTCTACATCTAGCACTAGGTAGACCTCATACAATAGTTGTCCTCACTATACCATATCTTTCGTTTCATTTCTTCGGCAGCAAAGTTTGTTGACATATAACTAATTGTGACTGCTATGTTTACCAGAGCAATGTATGCTCAATGACCCAAATAAATAAAGTGTTTAAATATTTGACTTAAATCACCCCTATATTTAACAAATGCACAAGGAATATACATATATATATGTACACACGTGTACGCACATGAAGTGCTGCTTAAGTTTTGAGTACCACAAGATCGCTTCATGAGAATATTTGTCACGGAACTTCTTAAATAGCAGACTAAAACCTGAACTTTTAAAATGAATGCTCGAGAAATCATTTGATGATAGAGAGCACAGAATCTACACCCACCCATAACATGTTATACGATGTCATACAGATAGTGGAACATAAAAAGTGAAAAAGGCATAGATTCTTCATACCATTTTTGGATAGTGGAGTGTACAGACTTCAGAATTGAAGGTACATCACCAACATTTCTTTTTAACTTCGATTGGAGGATTGTCTATTTCCTGTTGAATTTCACTATCCGTATCTTTTGTGGTGCCAGAATCAAGCATTGTTGGTGAAATGGGCACCAAAGCTGTCAGAATCTCAAGACCATGCGACTCGACTCATTTTTATTATTGCCAACTTCAAATAGATGTGAGCAAATTGATGGCACTATATCATGCATTGGCTGGATTGCTTCAGGGACAGACCCTATGAAGCCTTTTGCCAAAAACCGCACTTGACAGGCAGGAGGCGTTTACAAGTCGAGGTCTCTACGTGGCAGAATTTTCTTCAGTTATACCTTGAACATCGCATTTGTTGTGTCGTGGTGTCAACCAACTTGCAGGATTTCAGAGATATACATGGGAAACTGGGAGTAGAGTAGGCATGTTTAACGGGCTGTTCAACCCGGAACAGTTCCGGAACCAACCCGTTAAGTCCAGTTCAGATCAGAACCTGGCGGTTCCCTGTGAATCTGTGATAGGGACAGTTAGACAAAGATAGGAATGGCAACAGTTGGAACCGAGCTGGAATTACGGGTTATGACCAGGACCGGTTTGGTTCCATGCATAGAAATCGGAACCAGTGCGTAGCCCGGTAAGCATGTACGGTCGTTTTTTCTTGTTAACAAGATAAAAAAAAATAGAAAATAGTTTTTTAAAAAAGAACTATAATATTAAAAAAAATTACACGTACCGTCGTTTTTTCTTGTTGGTTCGTAATCACATATTTGTAACAAAAAAATTAATTTTTATTAACATTTTTAAAAAAAAAGAGTTGAAAAAATTATTAAAAAAAATAATAAGAGAGACGTCATTTTACCATCACAATATATATTTATAATCAAAAATAAAACTGTAACTTTAAATTAGATTATTACTCACATATTTTAATATAAAAAATATAATTTTGATTTTGAAATAATTAAAATATAAAAATATTAATTTTTGAAAAAATAAATTTTTTTTTTTAAATAGACAGCACCTCTGCTGTGTTTTTATCTTCAATCAATATATATTTAAACATGTTATTTTTCATGCAATGCATTTAAAAATCAAATATATTATTCAGATCTTGCATATAACAAATAATATATTTGATTTTTAAATTCCCCACAGCAGAGGATCTTGATCCGTCTTGCATATAACAAATAATATATTTGATTTTTGAATGCATTGCATGAAAAATAACATGTTTAAATATATATTGATTGAAGATAAAAACATTGATTTCAATCCTATCTCAACCCATTCCTACACCTTTTAATTTGGTCAACAATCCGATTACGGTGCAACCCGTTTCCTTTTGACTCTATGGATTGAATTATATACATAATTCGGTAAATCCAGAACTACTTTAATCCAATATGTTATTGGATTCGTTTGATTCCATTATTTTATAATCCGAAACGGGTTAATTCCGGTCTGATCCAGTAACATGCCTGCATATTGAGCGACGAATGAAGGTAAATGCATTATCCAGGGGAACCCTAAAAAAAGAAGAAGCATCCATTCCATAATAGGAAATGGAACGACACGTGTGTGTGGTGATTCCTTTTTTATTATGAAAAGTTGGTAATCTTTATATAACATAATTTTATAGATTTTAAATACTGATATATATGAAATATTTTATTTCATAACTCATTATTTGAGGATTTACTAAGTATTAAATTATTTTTACATTGCGTGAAGAATTCAAAAATTTTAAAATATGGTTAATTTTGTTATAACAGAATATGTACAAAAAATACTAATTTTATTTTCGAATAATGGGAGTGAAAATATGAATCACACATCATTTAAAATACGCAGCGTAATATATATAGCCTGCTCCATCAGCTCAAACGACATCGGTGGCTCGAGTAGCCTTTACATGACCAGATCTTACACTTTCTTCAAAACCAATAAAACAATAGATGAATTTAAAAATCATTGAAAACAAGAATCCCTTTCCTTTTCTATAAGGATTTGCACTCATAACTTCGATCATCTACCCAAAAGTTAACTCAGATTTCTTTTGAAAATAAAAAGAAAACGTTTTTCTTCATGTTCGATCAGGTCCAGTTGGTAACGGTTAGTAGCCGAAACAGGGATGCATTTGAGAACAATGGCAACAAGCAAATTAACTTCCTGCTCCTAACTCAATGCTCACTATCCATAGTTCTCGGCCCGGAGGTATGGTGTCTTGCATTTACTCTACTTTCACTGTTGTGTCCGAGTCAGATTCTGGGTCAATGGCTTAAAAGTGTCTCATAGTGTAGATGTTATATACCTGGCAAAAGACAAAGGTGTTGAAGATCAGAGTGTTGAGAGTAGCATCTGAATCTTTATCATTGAGTTTGAAGATCTTTTTTCCCATTAAACGACCAATTATATTTCTCCACATAAGCTTTGTTATCAAATTCACATTCCTTCCAACAGGTGATCGCGTCATCAATCCGTCATGTGGAGGTTCTTTGGCAAGCGCTAATGCACCCACTGTATCCATTATCATGTTTACCCATAGCAACTGCACAGTAGTAAGTGGCACAGAACCTGCAGTAATACAAGGTCTCTTTCGATATTTGGATACCATATATGATTGAGAGATCAAATAAGTCTATTCCAATAATGATTCCTGAATGAATTCTACTTGTGATACATGCTGAAAAAAAACTTGTCACTGTCGGTTGAAAGGTCAAAGAAAATAAAAAACGTGGGTTGGCAATCACCAAAGGCAATTTCGAGGAAATTTCAGAAGACGCGTTTTATACGCGTCTTCACACTGAAAGGAGGCTTTATAAATAGAGCTCCCCCTTCATTCTGAAATCATCTTTTCTTCGAGTTTTCTCTCATCTAATAGCATTTGAGTGCTTATTTCTATAATATTTGTGAGGTGTTTTGTTCTCCTGTATTAAGAGAGTGTGTGTTCTCTTTGGAAACACAGTGAGTGGGTTGTACACCGTAAAATATTATAGTGGAAATTCTTTTCATCTTGCCCGTGGTTTTTACCCTAATAATTTTTAGGGGTTTTCCACGTAAATCTCGGTGTCCAGTTTATTATTTGTTTTCGGGTTTATTATCTCGAATTACCGCAAGTGGGACCAACAAGTGGTATCAGAGCCTGGTTTAAAATTTCTTAAAATTCTGAGTATGCTCTGTGGTTGCAGCCTAGACTGATCTTCCACATCAGAAAAGATTTTTTGAGATTTTTTAGCTAAGGCGGGATTATTTTGTCCAGTCTACTAAAATTGTTGTAGACATAATGGCGAGAAGGTACGAGATAGCAAAGTTCAACGGAAGCAATTTTATGCTGTGGAAAATAAAGATACAAGCAGTTTTAAGAAAAGAGAAGTGATTGGCGGCTATTGGAGATAGACCGGTGGAAATTACGGATGATGGAAAGTGGAATGAGATGAATGACAATGTTGTTGCCAATCTGCACTTGGCTATAGCAGACGAAGTACTGTCAAGTATCTCTGAGATAAAAACAACCAAAGTTATCTGAGATACTCTGACAAAGATGTACGAGGTCAAGTCGCTACACAACATCATTTTCCTAAAGAGAAGGCTTTATACTCTTCGGATGGCAGAATCCTCATCGATGACCGACCATATCAACACACTAAATACTCTATTTGCCCAACTCATTTCCATGGGACGTAAAATAGGGGAAAATGAACGTGCGGAGCTTCTACTTCAAAGTCTACCAGATTCATATGATCAACTTATCATCGACATAACCAACAATAATCTTATGGGCTTTCTAAGATTCGACGATGTCTTAACTGCGGTTCTCGGAGAAGAAGGCGGCGCAAGAATAAAGAAGATAGGTTGGTAACATCGAAGCAGGCAGAGGCTTTACCGATGATAAGAGGAAGATTTATGGACCGTGACTCCAGTGGAAGCCGAAGACGAGGTAGATCAAAGTCAAGAAGTAAGAAGAAAAATATTTACTGCTTCAAATGTGGCGGTAAAGGGCACTTCAAGAAAGAGTGTACGAGTATCGACAAGTGTTCTCAAGGAAATGTGGCCAGTACTTCAGGCAGTGGTGAAATACTATTCAGCGAAGCGGCAACAGTTGCAGAAGACTGACACAAATTTTGTGACACATGGATTATGGATTCAGGAGCGACGTGGCACATGACGTCTCGGAGAGAATGGTTTGATCATTATGAACCAGTCTCAGGAGGATCTGTATTCATGAGAAATGATCATGTCTTGGAAATCGCTGGGTCGGTACTATCAAAATTAAAATGTTTGATGGCACCATTCGCACCATACAGGACGTACGACATGTGAAAGGACTGACGAAGAATCTTTTGTCATTGGGGCAATTGGATGACATCGGGTGCAAAACTCGGATCGAGAACGGGATCATGAAAATTGTGAAGGGTGCGCTTGTGGTTATGAAGGCGGAAAAGATTGCTGCAAATCTGTATTTACTTTTGGGAGAAATACACAAGGAGGCAGAACTAGCTGTTGCATCAAATGGTTCAGTATAAGAATTAACAGTGTTATGGCAAAGAAAGCTCGGGCATATGTCAGAACGGGGGTTGAAAATTCTCTCAGAACGGAAGCTGCTGCCAGGACTTACAAAGTGTCACTACCCTTTTGTGAGCATTGTGTTACCAGTAAACAACACAGATTAAAGTTTGGCACTTCTATTGCCAGGAGCAAAAGCATATTGGAGCTGATTCATTCGGATGTTTGGCAAGCACCGGTTGTATCCCTAGGAAGAGCGAGATACTTTGTCTCGTTCATTGATGATTTCTCTAGGAGATGTTGGGTGTATCCGATCAAGAAGAAATCAGATGTTTTCCAGATCTTCAAAGATTTCAAAGCGCGGGTTGAACTTGATTTAGAAAAGAAAATCAAGTGTTTGAGAACTGACAATGGAGGAGAATATACCAGTGACGAATTTGATGCATATTGTCAACATG
Organism: Primulina huaijiensis; assembly: GCF_012295235.1. NCBI lineage: Eukaryota > Viridiplantae > Streptophyta > Magnoliopsida > Lamiales > Gesneriaceae > Primulina > Primulina huaijiensis. The sequence continues at coordinate 22,672,694 of NC_133307.1, forward strand.
AGGGCATCTAAAGACAGTTCACAACGGCTTACACACCTCAACAAAATGGAGTGGCGGAGCGGATGAACAGGACCTTGTTGGACAGAACAAGAGCTATGTTGAGGACTGCAGGTCTAGAAAAGTCATTTTGGGCAGAAGCAGTCAAAACCGCTTGTTATATTATCAAACGTTCTCCTTCAGTGGCGATTGATCTGAAGACTCCGATGGAGATGTGGACCGGGAAGCCGAAAGATTATTCTCATTTGCATACATTTGGAAGTCTGGTGTACGTTCTGTACAATGAGCAAGAAAGATCAAAGTTGGATTCGAAATCCAGAAAATGTATCTTCTTGGGTTATGCTGATGGAGCAAAGGGGGTTCGCTTGTGGGATCCTACTGTTCACAAGCTTGTCATCAGCAGGGATTGTGAGAACCTGAAATTCCATCAGAAGATAACCCAGAAATTCCAGCAGAAGATAACAATTCCAGTAGCACTCAATAATTCAGAAGATGGTATTTTTCCAGCAGACAGATTTCCAGCAGAAGCTATTATTTTAGAAGCTGATCTTTTCCAGCAGATTAGAATCCAGCAGACCGAATCCAGCAGCAGAAGAGCGAATTCCAGCAGACAGTTACTAATCCAACTTATGATTTGTAACTGAAGCATTTATCATGTAAATTAAAGGTTGTAATGGCAGATTATGGCAATTAATTGGGAGGCAAACAGTCTGGAACCTTGCTTATAAATAACACCATCAGTCTCTAAATTGGTGTTACACAAATCTTGAGATTATCACTTGAATTTTCGAGTTAAGAGAGTGCTGATTTTCGAGCAGTAGAAACCAGTAGCAAGAACAGCTGATTTCCAGACTTCAACCGAAATTCTTTCAGCAAATTATGGTAAGTGGGCTTATGTATGAATATCTTGAAATCAGTTTGATAATATCTGTTTTAAAGCATATTTTATGTTGATTTCTGATATCTGATTTTGAAGCACTGAAACTCCCTAGTGAACTAATTGTAGGAATATATATTCTGAACATTTCTGAATTCTGATTCTGATTCTGGCCTCGCCCCTTAGAGGAGAGAACATATAGGGGACTGATATCAGTTTAGCCATGAAATTCACTAACGTGCTCAGTGCTTACTAATTCTGATTTCTGTTCTGAATATTGTGATTTCTGAATTCTGATTCATGTTCTGGAAACAAGAGTTTTCTGTATATTATTATATTGCTATTTCTGTAAAATGGGATTTCGAAACTGGGAGTTATTCCCGCCCCTGCTTACTGAGTGACAACCATATCACTCACCCATCAAACTCATCTCAGATAAGAACGAGGAAGAAAAGTTAGAAGAAGAAGAGCAGATTCAATTTTGGGATTGGTGATGAAGATCGTTGTTCTCGGTTCTGATTTATATTTTATATTCCGCTGCATCTGTTCAGACATTGTAATTCTGGTTTTACATTTCCGCTGTAAAACGTTATTAATGGAGTTGTATCAGACATTGAATATTCAGTATTATGAATAAAAGACTGATTTTCTGAATTCTGTACTTCTGAGGCTTGTTGTTTTCGAATGTAAATTTGAGAGCAACGCCGGTGTCGACCAACCCCCGTTTTGGGGCGTGACAGGGATGTTATCTTCGAGGAAGATAAAGTAAAGAGACACCAAGGCACACCGAATTCAGAAACTACTATATTTCAGGTGGAAAATAAGACGGATGAAGGTCAAATTTCTTGTGAAGCAGTACCAGAACACGAAGAACAATAACAAGTTGAGTCTGAGGTTTCCAATGTGAGGCAGTCAACTCGAGACAGAATATCACCAGGTTGGCTTTCAGATTATGTCACTGAAAGTAACATTGCATATTGTCTATTATCAGAGGATGGTGAGCCATCGAGTTTCCACGAAGCTACTCAAAGCTCGGATGTATCCTTGTGGATGATAGCAATGCAAGAAAAATTGGAAGCATTAGACAGGAATCAAACTTGGGATCTTGTTACACTACCACGAGGAAGGAAAGTCATTGGAAACAGATGGGTCTATAAGATCAAGCGTGATGGCAATAACCAAGTGGAGCGGTATCGTGCTAGATTGGTTGTAAAAGGGTATGCTCAGAAAGAAAGCATTGACTTCAATGAGATATTTTCTCCTGTGGTTCGGCTTACAACAGTCAGAATAGTGTTGACATTGTGTGCGGTGTTTGACCTACATCTAGAACAACTAGATGTGAAAACGGCGTTTCTTCATGGAGATCTTGAAGAAGAAATCTATATGCTCCAACCAGAAGGTTTTGCGGAAAAAGGCAAAGAGAACTTAGTTTGCAGGTTGAATAAATCTCTGTACGGTCTCAAACAGGCGCCGAGGTGTTGGTACAAGAGATTTGATTCCTATATCATGAGCCTTGGATACAACAGACTGAGTGCAGACCCTTGCACGTATTTCAAAAAGTCTGGTGATGGTTATATCATTTTGCTGTTGTATGTGGACGACATGTTGGTAGCAGGCCCCAACAAAGATCAGGTCCAAGGATTGAAGGCACAGTTGGCTAGGGAATTTGATATGAAGGACTTCGGACCAGCAAACAAGATTCTAGGGATGCAAGTTCACCGAGACAGAAGTAACAGAAAGATTTGGCTTTCCCAGAAAAATTATTTGAAGAAAGTCTTGCAACGCTTCAACATGCAAGATAGCAAACCAATATCGACCCCTCTTCCTGTTAACTTCAAGTTATCCTCCGAGATGTGTCCTAGCAGTGAAGCAGAGAGGATTGAGATGTCTCGAGTACCATATGCATCAGCAGTGGGAAGTTTGATGTTCGCTATGATCTGTACAAGACCGGACATTGCTCAAGCACTGGGAGCAGTTAGTCGGTATATGGCGAATCCTGGACGAGAGCATTGGAGCACTGTTAAGAGGATCCTTAGATACATTAAGGGTACCTCGAATGCTGCATTATGTTATGGAGGATCGGATTTTACACTCAGGAGCTATGTCGATTCAGATTATGCTGGTGATCCTGATAAAAGAAAATCTACTACTGGTTATGTGTTTACACTTGCAAGGGGAGCAGTAAGTTGGGTTTCAAAACTGCAGACAGTTGTGGCGTTATCTACAACGAAGGCAGAATATATGGCAACTACTCAAGCTTGCAAAGAGGCAATATGGATTAAAAGGTTATTGGAGGAGATCGGGCACAAACAAAAGAATGTTCCTTTGTTTTGTGACAGTCAGAGTGCCTTGTACATCGCAAGAAATCCAGTCTTTCATTCCATGACTAAACACATTGGAGTACAATTTCATTTTGTGCGGGAAGTAGTAGAGGAAGGAATCGTGGATATGCAGAAGATCCATACGAAGGACAACATAGCTGATTTTCTGACCAAGCCAGTGAACACTGATAAGTTTGAGTGGTGGAGATCCTCAAGTGGTCTAGCGAAAACGTAAGCAGCAGGGAATGAAAAGATTGAAAGGATGTGTGGAGATGTGTTTGATTCTCAATCAAATCTCCAAGTGGGAGAAATGTCGGTTGAAAGGTCAAAGAAAATTAAAAACGTGGGTTGGCAATCACCAAAGGCAATTTCGAGGAAATTTCAGAAGACGCGTTTTTTTAACACTGACAGGAGGCTTTATAAATAGAGCTCCCCCTTCATTCTGAAATCATCCCTACTCGTTCGAGTTTTCTCTCATCTAATAGCATTTGAGTGCTTATTTCTATAATATTTGTGAGGTGTTTTGTTCTCCTGTATTAAGAGAGTGTGTGTTCTCTTTGGAAACACAGTGAGTGGGTTTTACACCGTAAAATATTATAGTGGAAATTCTTTTCATCTTGCCCGTGGTTTTTACCCTAATAATTTTTATGGGTTTTCCACGTAAATCTCGGTGTCCAGTTTATTCTTTGTTTTCGAGTTTATTATCTCGAATTACTGTAAGTGGGACCAACAGTCAAGAGAGCCAACTGGATAAATTTTTGGATGTTGATGTATACTGCTCGACCCCATTTTGCTACATTCAAAATGGTTGTGAAATTGTCGTCCATTATCACCACGTCAGCACTTTCTTTAGCAACCTGGGGATGTTAAGAAAGCTCCCTTCATTGAGGAAACAGTATGCAATCTTGATCTTATAGATGCAAATAGGTCAAGATTTTCATAGTTTTCAGGTTCATATTCATATAAAAATTATCGAGCTTGAGCTTCAGAATGATGTCATTTTCTTCAGAAACCTGGGGATAATGCAGAAGTTTCCTTTATATCATGAAACGAAAAAAATGAGACCTTGGCTTGGCTTGTATTTCAGAGTATGTAAAGGACTCGAGTTTTTACAAATGTTGAGGTTCAATTTTATATTTGATTCTTGAGTTTGAGATTGAGTATGAATATACTATCGAGATTCAGTTCCTACGGAATCACAAACCTCAGTTCCTGCTATACCCATGGCCAGTCCAATATCTGCCTCATGAAGAGCAGGAGCATCATTAGTTCCATCACCTGTCACGGCGACAGCATCTTTTAATTCTTTCCTCAAGAGGGTAACGAGTTTGTGTTTATCTGATGGTAATGACCGTGCCATAACCTGCAAAATAGGTTTTTTTTCAAAGATTTATACCGATACTCCTACATTGTCACACCGAATTAGTATTCTAGACTAATGTCAAACCTGTAGTTTTGGTATTATCTCCAGCATTTCCTACGTACTTTTATCCCAAAAATCAGGGCCTTCTATGGCTATGCCATCATCATCCAATATACCACATTCTCTAGCTATGGCCTTGGCTGTATTGATGTTATCTCCAGTCACCATTCGCACGGTAATTCCAGCATTAAAACAAGTCTTTACGGCTTCTTCTACACCAGGACGCACTGGATCCTTAATCCCAATTACTGCTAAAAGTGTGTGGTTATCATCAGGGATTGATTCATCAGATGATTTGTCCGTGTCCTTAAAAGCTATGCAAAGTGTTCTAAGAGCTTCACTGGCAAAACCATTAATAACATTTGTGATGTCCTTTTTCTGTTCATGAGATAAAGGCACTAATTCCCCCTTCTTTCCTACAATCTTCTCACCCATTTCAAGAACAGTTTCCGATGCGCCTTTAAGGAATGCCTGATGTTAGTTGTCTCACATCGGTTGGATAAAATACCTAGGAGTTGTATATATGAGTTTGTACAATCATCTCCTCTTGAGCTAGCTTTTGGGTTATGTTAGGTCCAAGTTCCAATTTTAACACCTGACTCACACCACCGGGATTTCCCACAAGAACCGACATTTTCTTCTTGACAGAACTAAAAGGGTGATTTTCAAGATTTTGAATTCTCGTTTTCATGCATCAAAGTCCCTTTCAAATAGCAGCCCAAACTCAAGTAATGCTGTATCTGTTTGTGAACCTATTATCTCTTTTTTCCCATCTTCACCATTAAAAATTTCAGCTCCTGTATTCAGAAATAAAAACTATAGAAATCACATGATAAGAGTACATCACTATTTATTTCTTAATTAATCAACATTTTGTTTTTATTTTTTATTGCAATATGAATTATTGATGATAATTTTTATTAAACACTTCATTACAGCTAAATTAATCTTATTATGTGTAGTTTACCCGTAAAGCATGGATCCATTGGGACGAGAAGAAATCTACACGTCCACTTCCGACCTGGGCTTTCTAGCCCGATAATGAGAATATAATCACTAGGCCCGGCCCACATTAGTGAATAATGAATTGACAAGCACCTTATCTTGCGTAATTCTCATAAAGTTGGAGGGGCGAAGACAATTTTAGTAAAGCAATGTCACCAAGGCACTATCTCCCAGATATTCTCTGGTCCTTTTGCTTCCCACATGTGCACGGGTAACTCTTTCCCAATTTGATTCTCAAAACACCTTATCTCAATACATAAACAATAGACCTTGTTCATCTCTCTTATCTCACACACAAATCCAAAAGCAGGTAACTTCTTGGATTTGAGTTTTATATCTAAAAATTCATTCTCATATAAAATAGTAAGTTTACCATATATTTTAACTACTTACTTTTACAAAAAAGATTAAGAAAACCTCCATCGAGTGATGCCATGAGTGCTAGTACTTAGGTCGAGCACCCTCGGCCAAAACACTACTCGAGTTTGATCGATTACTCGATATTTTGAGTGGCCAAATGAAAACAACTATTATTCGGCTTCAAATGAGTTTATAATCAATTCAAAGTTATGTAACAATCTCTTAATCTCAGTTTTAATATTGAGTTTCTATTTGTTGCATTAGTTTGAGAGGACTATAATAATAAAATAGTGAACAGGGACTGGTCACATGGCCTTTTGGTGGAATGGACCCAATCAACATTGGATGTAATTTCAGAGAACATATGCAAAGTCATCTCCCATGTTGATGAGGTACTTTTTGTGACCCTTCTTGGAGGATTAATATTTTCCCAAAAGTTCGTAATTTTTAATAAATTTATACCTTATATTTAAAATTTTTATTCGAAAACCTCACTCTTCCTCCATTAATCCTCACCATCTCATTATTATTTTTTAAAAAAAATAAAACAATCCGAATTTATGTTTAAAAAATCAGCAGGAATGAAATTTTTTGCCACACAAATTTATGTGAATCTTTATTTTTTTTAAAAACAAATAGTTTCAATTAAAAAAATCTGTCATATCATGCAAAATAAGACATCAACGGCTAAGTGACAAACTCGTGGACAATATAAATATATTAAAAGCTAGCTTATGCTAATGCCGTAATCATACTCAGAAAAGGACACTAATCATAACCAATTATTTAACGAAAAAAGTAGAAAGACAATTTTCTAAACTTTTTCTCTCACAATCACAATAATAATTAATGTCACATTTTTAATTCGTGAAACATACTCAAATGATCTAAAACAAAAACTTATATTAAACCGTCTCACGAATCATATTTTATACGACAGATCTTTTATTTAGATCATTCATGAAAAAATGTTCTTTTTAATGCTAAGAGTATTATTTTTTATTGTGAATATCGACAAGATTGACCCGTCTAACAAATAAAAATTCATGAGACCATCTCATCCATCTCACAATAGACCTACTTCTGATCTAATATTGTTGAGAGATAAAAAAAATTAATTATTTGTCGAGATATCAGAAAAATTACTCATCTCGAGCATAGAGGAACTCGACCAAAACCAGCATCTATATCAGAGGGACCATAAACAAGTCACAATACTCGAATTTTGCACATACAAATATTCATGAGTTTTTGGTTTATCTTGTAGAAGAGATGCAAGATTTAACACAAGAATATAAATCTATAACTATCTTGTAATAGTATATTTATTATATCGATCAGCCGCATAAAATATCCGCATCAGCTATACATCGACTTCGTTTATATATAGGAAACCTTAATTTTTCTGGAATTATACAGCGGGAGATCGATGCCATCAATGGCTACAAAAGAGAGAAAATTAGAGCTCATGATAAAAGTGTTAATCCTTTGGTCTTTTGAGTAAGATGGTGACTATCTTTTTATACCTGTGATCCAACGAGATTTCAGCTAAGATGTGAAAGGAGACCGAAACATACAGTGCAGCATATATTTATATAACATATTTATATTTATTTGCAGATATAACGAGCGAGCAGAGAAAAAAGATGGCTGTCCCACTTCCTTTGCTGCCTTTATATATGGATATTTTGTTTTGTAATAAAGTAATATAGTATTTATTAGTTATGTAATGGTGGTGGTTCCAACGGCTGGTGAGGTGGTGACAAGGGCGGTAACTGTGGTGATGGTATGGTGGTTTACATGTAAGAATCTTTATCCTGTCCAAAAAAGAAAAACAACCATGATCACTTATTTCTCGTTCCCCCAATCGAAAGAGACCCGGGATATGGTTCTTGAATTAGGTGAAGGAATAAGTTTTGATAAAGACTTGAATAATTGCTGGGTCTTACCTCGAATAAGGTTTGTTGGAGAGCAACAAGTTATTTAAGCCTACATTCCAATGGTCTCATGACCAGAAGCAAACCTACATCAAAGTCATGTGTGATTTTTCTAGTACTCCAATTAATGCTGCTGCGCAATAATAGTTCAACAAAATGATTTGTAGTGAAATATATATACCTAGGAACATGGAAGTAACATGATTTGAATGGAGTAACTTCAAGTGAAGTAGAGGGAAACAAAGTTGGAGAGGTGATCAAACTATCGTCCTTCAAAGCTGGTGTAGGATTGAATCCATTCTCGTCTGCAGTCTCCACCACACTGTTAGAGAATGTTGTACAGTCACCGGTAGCAATAGATGTAGCGAAGGGGCTATCGGGGAGGTTGTGATCCGAGCTGTATTTTTTCATAAGTTATAATTAATTTTAATACATGGAAGCACAATATAATGATACGGACCATCAGATCTACATCATTTGACTAGAGAGAGCTAAAACCTTTCTTGTAGTAAATCACATTCTTTAGAGGGGATTTCCTTCCCGTTGTCGCTTTCGCTTTTGACAAAAGAATCTTTATTCTCAACCGTGCTTTCGGTAGGATTAACGGTCTCATTGGCATAAACATTTACCGGATATGGAATTGTCCCATTCGGGCTATTTCCTGCAATAACATAGTTCCACATGTTCAATCTCCATACATGGATTATGCAATTTCAGAGAAAATGGGATCTAGTTAAATGGGAACCTTCCAATTTGGCTTCCGAGCCGCTTCTATCAGAATGGACCATGCTTTGATTGTAAAAGGTTGGCGAGCATGCGGACGGTGAAAAAATGGCACCAGTGGAGAGGGTACGGTTGTGGCTATTCCTCTTCACATCAAGAAGTTGTAGGCTCACAAGTCTCCTATTCTGTAGTTCAATGGCTTGTTCCAAGTCTGCTTGTTCCTCTAATTTTCTCCTCCATAATATATCCTGAGTATTGTACAGCATTCTTGCACCTAATGTGCAGCCAAAGATTACAATATTTGTATGAGAAATTGCCAAATTGCCATTTTTGGAAACCCAAACAGTGATAGTCAAGCGTATAAACATATATAGTGTGTTGGACCACCCACTAGGATCACGAGCTTCTGGAAAGATTGATCAACAAAATTGTACTAAAAGTGCCCTGCGATTGCAGCTTCAAAATCCTTTGTGCAATCCCGTTAGCTCACACCGCGCAATCGAATATAATTAATTCTTGGCTTATATTTCCCAATGATGGGGAGCGGGCAAGCATAAAGCAATTGTTTGATCATCAATAATTAGTTTGAACCTTACCAAGGTGAAGATCGAAATGATCTCTAGATTCAAGACCGATAGGGCTACCACATGCATTGAATTCGCCCCTTTCCATTTGTAGTCTCCTGCAACAACACAACATTAGCAAGAATTCAAGAATCTTGCACCCTATACTACATAACGAGAAACAAATAGTAATAAAAAGGTTAATAAATCAAATCACCTATGCTTATCTGGGATTTTCCCCTTCTCTTTGTATGGTTTCACGAGAACTCGAGCATCGCATACGAAATGAGGATTACCCTTTGCAAGAATGAGCTTCACCGTTTCTGGATAATCGAATGTGACGAAACCAAACATCCTCTTCAGCTGATATGGAATCCTTACATCTTGGACTGGCCCGAAAATACTTCAAGGTCAAAGAAAAATACATAAAAAAAAAATCCCAAAAGCTCGATTAGCTTAGAAATGCAAGAATTCAACTTCATTTATTTCAAGAAAACATAATGCACCTAAAGTAATTGGAAACATCTTCTTCTTTGAAAGTGCTGTCAGCTGGAAATGTTAGGTAAATTTGCCTCGAACCAGGATTCACTATTCCAAGATCACTTCTTTCAAGCCTGTTTCGGCTAGACTTGTAGATACCATCGGCCATCATCAATGCTCTAAAAAAACAAAGATGTAAGACAGAAGTGATATAAGATCTAGAAGGTAAAACATTGTTATTTTTTGCTAAAAACCTCGGACTGTCGGCAGGAAATTGCTGCTGCAGAAGAAAATTCATGCATTTGTTTGTGAGCTGCGGAGAAAAAGAAGCCTGCCGCTGCAGTTGAGTTGACTTTGACCGGAGGAACTCTTGGCACTGCTGCTCCATCATCTGAAACTTGCTAGGTGAACCCACAGCCAGAGCTCCACCATCCGCCGCCACAGAACCGCCACCGTCGCCACCGTGATGGAATGGGCAGCTGGTACCATTCTTGCAATACCCTCTAGCGTAGTACAAACAAGGCTTCCACCCAAACCCTCCTCCACCCAGATCATCCGACCCCATGCAGATGTCATTCACGGAGCAGCTCCTCCGGTGGACCGCAGCGGCACCACCCCAGCTGCCGTCATAAGGACGGAAGCAAACGGGGTCGGTTCCATCATTCAGGAAAGATAACTGTTCTTGAAGCTGAAGCTCGTCGATCAAATCCACCTCTCGACTTGTATAAAAGGGAGTAGCAGCAGAGTTCATAGTAGATGGTGAGCTGCCATTAATGTAACCACCAGGACTGGTTAAATCATCCGAGCTATGAAAATCCGAGAAGCTGGAGCTTATACTAAGTGGAGAAGGAAGATTCAAACCACCGAGAACCCTAAATGAAGCAGAAGAACAAGAATTCTGCCTTGAAAGTGTTGACAAAGGGTTGCTAAAAGTTGAAGGAGACGGAGGAGTTGATGGGGAATTCGATGACTGCACTAAACCAAGTTCTTTTCTTGCTTTAAGAATCACAGAGTGTAGCAAAGATTCAGGGCCAAACGCTAAGCGGATCATTTCTTTCTCTCCATGATCTTGTATCAGCAAGACCCCCATGATTTTAGAAGCATTTTCAGGGTCTAAACTTTGGATTCTCTGAAAGACAATCTTTGTTGCTTCATATGGTTCCATGTTTACTCTTAGGGTTGGTAGCAGATTTCACTCCAACCCTTCACAAATTTTGAACCTTGAAGCGAGCAAAGATTGCAGAAAGCAAATGGGTGAAAAACAAAAATCTTTCTTTTCTTGCTTCCACGATCACACCCACCAGCTGTAAATTAGAGTACCATCAGTTGTCCACTACCTGCAGCAAATCATAAAAAGAAGAAAAGGGAAGTGTTAAATAAAGGAGTATTTCCTTTGAGGAAAAGTAAAGAAAAGGAAAAAACCATTCAAAGTTGCCTCTCCGCACACAAAAAAACACAGTAGTTGAATTTCTTAATGAAGAAATACAATTAATAACAGTTGCATCATCAAACACAGGCTGATGATAATGATGAAAGATCTCGAGATTCAAGAAAAACCTCCGAATCAAACAAACATAAACACGAGAGCTTGCTCCGAAAACCAAGTATCACATCAAAAGATTTCATCTTTCTTCCTATTATATTTCTCTTTTTTCCTCTCTTCGTTCAAGTTTCAAACGCCTGTTATCAATGGAAGTAACTAACAAAAGCCAAACCACCGTCTTCTCTCCTGTGCCTTCAAGATTCAGAAGCGGTTTGACAGTAACAACAGCATCATGCAAGGGACAGAACAATTAATTCAGTATATGGAAAAAGAACCCACCAAAGATTCACCCTCGTGTTAAATGGGCAGTTGATTAAAATAAAAACAGTGAAATAATTCAAAAGCTGTAAATTTTTAATTATCGTGAATTGACTGCACTTAAATTATACCATCCCTTTCTCTTTTTTTTTTTTAAAAAAAAACTTTGAAAGAAAAAATTGAGAAAGTTGGTGAAAAATCTTTAATCAAAATATTTTTTTGGGTTCACTCTCTAACCACAAAATTGTGGTACTATGTCATACAAAATGTGATACAATTTGTATAGAAATGTGATACTAAAAAAATATCCAAAGACCGAACACAAAAAAATATATATATTAATGGGGGCGCTTGGAGAGTCGCATAGTCGTCCTTTTTAGATCTGTGTACAATATAGTGCACGTTCTCTCTCTGACACACAAACACACACTATTTTCCATTTTTTCTCTTCTTTTTGAGCTGCTTCGGGCGGTGAACCCTTACATGCAGACTTGGGAGCGTCGCGTGCACGCGTTAATGTTGCTTATTTGGGGCAAGTCATACGCGGGTCCGGGTTTGTGTACCAAATTAGTGGCGATTCGGGTATTCGTTAAAGGCAATTAACATGTTTTATTATATATTATATTACGTCAAACATGAGTTTAAAGAACAATAATAAATTACATGTAATCTATTACTATATATTAAATTTGAAGTACATATACTAATTGATTCCGTTAAGACAAAAACTTGTGTGAGACGATTTCACGGGTCGTATTTTGTGAGACAGATCTTTTATTTGGGTCATCTATAAAAAATTATTACTTTTAGAGTAGGTATCTTGTGAGACGGTCTCACGAATCTTTATCTGTGAGACGGGTCAATCATACCGATATTCCCAATAAAAGTTATACTCTTAGCATAAAAAGTAATACTTTTTCATGGATGACACAAATAAAAGATCTGTCTCACAAAATATGACCTGTGAGACCGTCTCACACAAGTTTTTATTCTACTTTTTATGCTAAAAGTATTACTTTTTATTGTGAATATCTGTAGAGTTGACCCGTCTCATAGTTAAAGATCCGTGAGACCGTCTCACAAGAGACCTACTCTTCGATTAATATGAAATCAACGGCAAATTACATATTTAACCAAGAAAGTGTTGAAAGAAAAATATGTCAAAATAAAAAAAATACATTATCTCCAGTTCTCCACTATCTGATTAAGTCACTCCCAATTTTAAAAATCATAAAATTGTTTATCAATTTCTTTCACTTCATAATATTCATGTTTCTTTATTCCTTATCTTCCTATTTTAAAAAAAACATTATTTTTTTTTCAAATTTCGAAACAGCCAAATTTGTAATTCTCGTTCATTTTTTGTGAATTTATGCCTCAAAACACTTATATTTAATGTATGTTTTTTTTTTTGAAATTCAAAACTAATACTTGATGGGTTTTTAGTGTTTTACATTATTATTTTTATAATTAAATTTCTATTTATGTTATTCATATCGTTTGAATATGTGATTTTGTGTACAAAATATAATTATTAACATTAAAATTTTATATGATAATTTGAGTGTGACATTTATTATTGTTATGTGTGTAATTGTTTTTTTTTTTTTTGTTTGAAATATCAAGTATTAGTGTTGCTCTCAAATTTTTTTTTAAAAAAAAAAAATTTACAGTTCGCAACTTGGCGGGTTGAGGTATTTTCAACCCGTTGGATTGGGGCCCGACCCTGTTTGATAGCGGACCAGGGCGGGCAGTCCCTTTTGACAGCCTTACGGCTCATATATAATATGAAACAAAAGCTTTTTATAATTGATTTCTCATTGAAAAATATATTTTTTATATTAAAAATATTATTTTTCATTATATGAATTTTTTTTAAAATTTGTGTTATGAAAAATAATGTGTAATATATATTGATTTGAGTGAAAAATATTATTTTTTTATTTCAAATTTCAAATTATTGTTTTTCACTGCATGTATGAACCGGATCGACGTGTCTCAAAAATATAGATCTGTAAGATTATTGCACGTTAAACCTGCTCATAATATTAATATACCTTGTGGCTAGCATCGTGTCATCTACCAAAAATGTTAAATACTTATATCTGATAGCTAGGAATGGAATAACTCAACGGCAATCAGTTTTTTTTTTTTGCCAGTTTCTATTCGTATGCTCTCTTAGGTTTTGATCTAAAATTTAATCTCATTAATAATTAATTTTGCATATTTGATATTACTTATTTAATAGTTCAATAAACAAACAATTCTTATGCTACAAATTAAAGTATTTTAACTTATTTTGTCACGTAAATTAAAAAAATTATTTATGAGAAACTAATCAATTAAAAACATGTTCTATTATTTTGTATATTTATGAATCCACATTTACCCAAATCAAGTTAAATATCAATTTTTTCATAATCGAACCGGTGATCGAACATGTCTATCTAAACAAAGAGGTTCAATTACCTGTCAGTACAATTCGATCGACGGTGAAACTGGAAAACGATTATTTTATATAAAATTATAATATATTTTAAATTCTTCATATATATCTTAAATATATATTTAAATAATAAAATATATATATATATATATATTTATGAAAGTTTAAAATCTAAAAAACATACATATAATTAAATATAATGATGTCTATATTTTTTAAACAAAAAATAAAAAATCACTTAACATTAATAAATTCTATTTTTAACAAAATTAAAAAAAACATTTATTGTTGGGGAAGTTAGTGAAAAATCCACAATCAAAATATTTATTTGGGTTCACTCCCTACCCACAAAATTGTGGTACTATGTCATACAAAATGTGGTACACTTCATGTGGAAATGTGGTACTAAAAAAGTACTCAGGGACTGAACACAAAAAAAAATCGACGGTTGGGGACTGAAGACCAATTTCCCTTTTATTTTGTTCGGTCTTTTGTTACATTATTGAATTTATTTATAATTAAAAATAAATTTAAATTCATTTATTGTTCTGTCTTTTGTTACATTATTGAATTTATTTATAGAAATGTCCTACGTGATTTAGATGTTTCATGTATACATGCATGATGTTTGGAAAACACAAAAATAGTAATATTTTTATATGTATTAAATTAAATAAAATCACCTTTTTCTCACTGTTCTATATACTGGAAGTGAGATTCGAAAAAGATTAAAGTTTTTATTTAAAAAAAAAATCGTTGTATTAATTATTTCACGATAGAAGTTTTAATAGATTACAGTGAACACTTTCCTTGTGACGATTTTGTAATAATAACAAAACTGAGTAAAAAATAAATATATACCGTGTATTTATTATTGTATTACACTGTATATTTAATAGATTTTTATATATTCGAATTTTGTAATAAAATATTGTGTAAAATTTATTTATTTATTTATTTTAATCTTTGTCATGGACCACTGAATACGTTTCTTCGAATAGGAGATATATCGTTGAATATATACTACTTTGCTTTATCAATCATAATGATTATATTATAATTTTTTTTTCAATTTTTCAATAATGAAACACCGTTGGTTGTATTTGAATTAATGAAGCATTTCATGTGTAAGAATAGATTTGAAGTAATTAATTCTAAATTACTCGGAAAATTAAGTAGAGATTCCTTGTTCATCCCTATTTATTTTGATCTGTATTTGTACGAACTTCTTGACAAGAAACTGAGAAGTCAGAGTTGTGCATATCTACAGGAAATAAAATAAAGCAGCTGATTTTTTTGGTTTCGGAAGCACTGAAATACAATAAAAGAAACAGAACTATTTTGACCCCTCCAGCAGGGCTACCCGATATCATTCAAAGAAAAAATGAGAATAATCTCTTGTAGAAGAATGACATTACATTAATCGTTCAATGTTGGATAACCCATCTCTGGTAAAAAAAAAAAAAAAAAAAAACTCTAAAACTCTTGTATTTGTTTAGATTCGGAAAAAACTCAATTTTGCAAGATTTGGAATCCATACATTTGAAGATTGTTCAAAGGGTTGTAATAAATTTGTATTAAAGATTTGAGTTTATCAAAGTTATTAAAAACTTCCATCAAAAATATTTTGTGACAATGTTTACGTCTAGAGTCTAGAAATATTAATATTTTTGGATCCTCCAAGAGTAGGGATTTTTGATGTAACGTTGTATATATCAGTGTCAGATCGACATCACGTCAATATCATATTAAAAAAAATAAAATTTAGAAAAAAACAAATATGAGTCAATATTAAAATTTAACTACATAAAGAACCACAAATCTAAAACGAAAATATATATTACCAAAATTACATGTTTTTTCTTATTTTATATAATAGTTTATTTTTCAAATTTTTATCATACTTGAATAATTTACCTTTGTAATCGATTTCTTATGGTTATCATATAATAAAACTTTCAATTGTTAAACATAATTAAGATGTAATTATAATATTTCAATTGTTAAACATAATTAAGATGTAATTATAATAATGGTTATAATTATAATTATTATACTAATGATTACAATGATTAGTGTTATGAGTCCAAAACATTAAGTGGTGAGACAAAGTAGAGTTGGTATAATTTTAGTAGAATATAATACTAATTTTTTTTTAAAAAAAAAGAATATAATACTCCAAAAAGGTGAGGCGATTAATTCAAACGGGGGACATAATCTATTTGTTACATCTCTTGTCATTGTCTCTAATAATTAATATGTCCCCACAAGCAAAATAAATTATTGGCGTACCAAACCGTCGATTTTTTTTATGTTCAGTCTCTGGATACCATATTTTCACATGAAGTGTACCACATTTCTAAATGAAATGTACCACATTTTGTATGACATAGTACCATAATTTTGTGGGTAGAAAATGAACACAAAGAAATATTTTGATTGAAGATTTTTCACCAACTTCCTCTTTTACTAACACTTCAATTTATAATTAATTTATGAATGAGACGGTCTATCAAATCTATTTTCATGAGACACATCAACTCGATTTATATTTAAATTAAAAAAATAATGTTATTAACATAAAAATATTATTTTTTCATTAATTTGATCGGATTGAAGATATGTTTCACAAAATTAATACTCGATATTGTCTTAAATAAGTTTTTATATTAATTTATTTACTATGGTTTTAAAAATTTTGACCCTCAACCTTTTTTCCCCATTCTTTTATTTATTGTCAAAGTAAATGCTAAAGTATATTGTATTTATTAGACTTTGTAGTCCACTTTAGTTCCTATTTTATGTCAGCTATTTCAAATCTCATTATTGCTTACAGCACATACCTCAATCACAGCAACCTTTTTCATATGCAAATTGGGTTGTGATTGGACAATGTTTTTTGTACGTATTCATGGGTTAGCATATACAAAAATATAAGCAAGGAGTTTAGTTTAACAAGAAAAAAATGCTTATTTTTTTGCATGTATACGGGCTTATTATAAACATGGATTAATTCATACATTCTTAAAAAGGATTGAAAGGTAGCTAGTTGCCTACTTGGAATATATAACATAAACAAACAACGATAGGAAAATCGATCATGTCGATCAAATATATTTTTATGCGAATACTTGATGGATATATGTTGAAAAATTATGAATATAACAAAAGTATTCGATACAGAAGGAAAAAAAATAATGATGTCGCATCCAACATTTTTAAAGATCAAACTCTAATCATCTGTATGAATATCTTGACCGTATGTAGCAATTATCGTATAAGATTTTTGTTTGTTTGTTTTTTTTTAAATTTATTTATCTATTTTATTGAAAAAAATGAAAAGAAACTATGGTAAGATGAAAATTTAAAAAATAGAGAGAATATTTGTGTTGTGTTCAAATTTATTGGAAGGTATTTTTTTTTAATTTTCGGATATGTGTATTTATTTACAAACAAATGTATATAACAGACGTACTTTTATATTTATAGATTGTCCTTATTTTTTTGATAAATATATGTTTTGTGTCGGTGTTGTATTTCTATACGGCCTGATCATTCGAAAGCTTCATCATTGTTTTGTTTAGTAGGTGCAAATGATGCAGTAATTTAATTAATTAATTTTAGAAGTTTGGGGGGTTCATAATCTAGTTCGAATTTCCTTTTACTATTAGCCTACACTAAAAATTAAATTCAAATAATTAACTTTTGATATGTTGTAAAATTTTAATTTCAAAACAATACATTTGATAATACAATATTTTAAATCGTACAGTGGCTCAAGTACCATAATTCGCTCGTTCTCTCACCAGAGACAATTATTGAACTCAACAAGAAATATGATTAACTCATAGTTAGATCGGAGATATTGATAAATATTTTAGTGACAATAATAAAATAATGAGAAAATAAACATTTGGTAATATGTTGGATATTGAATTAGAAAATTAAAACAAAAACAATGTTTAAGAATTTGATTCATCTAATGATAATGATGATAAAAAATGATTTGAGGTCTTATTATTAATGAACTAGATAAAGAAGATATTGTTAATATTATTGAAGA
Organism: Primulina huaijiensis; assembly: GCF_012295235.1. Lineage (NCBI taxonomy): Eukaryota > Viridiplantae > Streptophyta > Magnoliopsida > Lamiales > Gesneriaceae > Primulina > Primulina huaijiensis. The sequence continues at coordinate 22,690,690 of NC_133307.1, forward strand.
TGTTTAACATGAAAATATGAATTAAGAGAATTAGTTAGCCATTAAATATCTATAGCACTTAATTGTGGAAAAAAATGATTAAGAATATTGGGGTACGGTAGGATGGAATAATTTGAAACTATGAATTTCAAATCAATTTGATTGTTTGGATGAATTTATGTCGAAGAGATTTCAAATTTATCTATTGCTAATCCACGTAAATACAATGATAATAATGATGAATTTGAAATACATCTAAATGGGTATCATTTCAAGTGTATCATAAAAATCCATTCTCAAATCAAATCATCACACCGAAGCACAACTTTATATATTTTTTAATTAAAAATGATCTAAATAGAGATGATGGCGCTACGTTTTCAAAGACTTTGTTTAATGGAAAACGGTGACCTATCACTATGAGGGGTTCAAAATTTTAATTTGGACTCANTCATGTTTATATTAATCAAAGATTGAAAAACACTAAAAATTATCTCAAAATCATTTTAAACCTTCGGATTGGGATATCTGATATTTGGACGGATTGGGATATCTGATATTTGGATAGCATGCACTGACATATCTTTTTCATATCCAACGAGAATCCCCCGATCGAGCCCACACCATCTCCTGTGTGTCGAGCACGTGGGTTAACAATACCTATATTAGACTTGTCGGATGAAATATCAAATATTATTATTGTTGTTCGGGTTCCGGGAATTGAGCTCTAATTGATTTTAGTCAAATTCTTTATTAATAATTTCACGAAGGTTATCATTTATTTATTAATGTATATATGAATTGACAGATGTTGTGACTTTTTGTGGAAAAAATATTGTTTTTATTTTTTTTCTGGTTCTGAACAAAGTGTATAAACAACAAGTCGAAGCAAAAAAATTTTTTTGTTCGCAAGACGTAATTGTCCGTATCACAATGTTGTACGTTGAATACAATCGTCTTTAAGATACAACAATTTCGAGTCGAGATAGTGCAGCACTACAAACTCTCGATAGCAGCGAACAAAAAGGTACAACAACTTTCAAGGACGAAGGGAATATAATATGCAGCAAGATGACAAGAAAAATATTAATATTGATGTATGAGAGTGATTATTTATAATTGACCACCAGATGCATAGAAGAGATATGGTTTTACGGATCGGATGCGTAGAAGAGTCACAACTCTCCACGAGTAGTCAAGGGACATATTGTTTGGTGCAAACAGCAGTCTGGAGCAGATGCAACCTTTATGTGACAAGCCAAGGGAAGTGCACTCTGTTCAAAACCAGTAGGAGGAGCGCACCCGCGCAGTAGCACGCCTGATTATATTCGGATGCATCATGGACATCGTTGTGCGCGCTCGAGTGCTATTGTTAACAAAATTTATTTTCCAAATAAAGTTGGTCCAAAAAGATTAATATTGGTCAAAGATCGCACCGCGTCGAGCCGGGCCGACCGGCCGCGCGCACGTTTGTTTCTTCGAGACTTAGCCCATCAGCGTCTTCTCGCTCTTAAAAGCTTTTGATACCCCTTGGGGCCCAAACCCTTAGCTCAAACTTGGAGATTATAACGGAGAATAAACTTGGCTATTTTTCTAATGTGGGACAACTCTCATTCCCTTTTTCATTCACCACTTTGTACTCTTCTTTTCTCTTCATTTATCCAAAAATTCCCCATATGAATGAAATTAATGCATGTATGCAGATTCACTAGAAAGCTCTTGTTAATTATTATTGCATCAGGATAGGTAGTTTTTGACTTTGAACCTTTCTTAGTAATATTCTATAGGATTTACTAGTTTAGTAGTGATATGATGTCTTGAACTAGTCAACCGTTTATGTAAATCAAGTCAATAGTACTTAAATAACAATAATTCTAACATATTCTTGTTCTCATGTTGTGTCCATTTCGGATCTAAACCATATCTTAAGATTCATATGTGTTTTTCATTGAAGCGGCCATTATTTCTCACTTATATATGTGATCTCCTATCTAGAGTATTTTGTCATACTCTAACTCTTAGGTATATGAATCATAAAAGAAAACTTAACTTCACCACGTGTTGCAGGTCTTTTTTACTTGGATTTTATAGGAATGAGTCTTCACTAATTCCAAGTACTAAAACTAATATTTATAACTTAGTTCTCCCATTGAACCAAGGTCTTGGGATCTCCAATCCACAATGTTGGGTTACTGCTATAAATATTTTTATTTTGTGGGTTTTAAGCTCATTCGTCTCAACAATTTGTAAATTTGATCTCTATTTATTCTTTTAGTAAATGAATCCGCTAGGTTTTTCTCTGATTTCACATATTCAACATTAATAACCTCGTTCGAGATCAATTGTCTTATGGTATTATGTCTCCGTCGAATGTGTCGAGACTTACCATTATACATACTGCTATGTGCTCTTCATATTGACCATCACAATGAATATTAATGGAAACCACTGGATTATTCTAGCAAGGAATATATTCTAGGAAATTTCTTAGCCATTCGGTTTCTTCCCCAACTTTATCTAAGGCAATGAACTCGGATTCCATGGTTGATCGAGCTATACATGTTTGCTTAGAATATTTCCATGACACTGCTCCTCCACCTATACTGAATACATATCCGCTAGTGGACTTGGAGTCTTTTGTGTCGGATATCCAATTGGTATCACAGTATCATTCTAAAATTGTAGGATATTTTGTATATATCAAACCATAGTTCAATGTATATTTTAAATATCCAAGCACTCTCGTTAAGACTTTCCAATGATCGTTATTTGGATTACTTGTGAACCTACTTAACTTGTTTACTGTATATGCAAGATCTGGACGGGTACATTTAGTAAAGAACATTAGACTACCTATTATCCTTGCATATTCAAGTTGTGAGATGGGTTCTCCTCCATTCTTTTCTAAATGAACGCCTAAATCTATAGGTGTTCTAGCAGGACGACTTTAAGGTACCAAATCTTCCAAGTACCTTTTCAATATAGTGAGTTTGTGATAAAATAATTTCATTAGGTATACTAGAGATTTTAATTCTTAATATAATATCACATAACCCCAAGTCTTTCATATCAAATTTTTTTTTCCACATTTTTTTGGTATTCATAATCAACTCATGATCACTTTTCATGATCAACATATCGTCTACATAAAGGCAGACAATTACATAAGCATTTGCATTACCTTTGATATACACATTTGTCACATTCGTTGATTTTGAAACCATTTGGCTTCATTGCAGTGTCAAATTTTTCATGTCATTACTTAAGTGCTTGTTTGAGTCCGTATAGCGACTTGACAAGTTTAAACACATTCTTTTCTTGTCCGGATACGACAAAACTCTCGGGTTGTTCCATGTTTATTTTTTCTTCCAGCTCTCTATTCAAGAAGGCTGTCTTTTCATCCATTTAGTGAATCTCAAGGTTATGTAATGCAGCGATATCTATGAGAACACGAATGGATGTAATTCTAGTAATCGGAGAGCATGTGTCAAAGAAGTCATATTCTTCCTTTTGTGTGAACCTTTTAGCTACCAATTGGGCTTTGTATTTATCTATAGATCCATCTTTTTTGTATTTTTTTTTAAAGATCCACTTGCATCCTAAAGGCTTACAACCCCGAGAGAGATCAGTCAACTCCCAAGTATGATTATGCATGATGAAATCCATTTCATCATTTATTGCTTCTTTCCAAAAAGAAATTTTTGGATTGGATAGAGCTTCTTGAATAGTTCTTGGTTCATCATCTAACATGTAAATCAGAAAATCAGGACCAAAGGACTTTTCAACTCTTGCTCTCTTACCACGTCTTGGTTCTTCATTGATTTCTACAGAATCATCAGTAGATTCATAAGATCGTTTGTTAGAACCTTCTTTTTTTCCTTACAAGGAAATTTGGTTTCAAAAAATATTGCATTCCATGATTCCATAATTGTTCCTTCATTAATATCAGGAATTGCTGACTTATGCACCAAAAACCTATATACACTACTATTATATGCATATCCAATAAAAATGAAGTTAACTGTTTTGGGTCAAATTTTAACTTGTTTTGGCTTAGGTATTTCTACGTTAGCCAAACACCCCCACACTTTTAGATATTTGAAAGATGGTTTGCGACCTTTTAATAATTCATATGGAGTTTCATCTTTCCTTTTGTGTGGTATTTTATTCAGAATGTGGTTTGCAGATAAGATTGCTTCCTCCACAGGTTTTGAGGTAAGCTATAATTTATCAATAACGCGTTCATCATCTCCTTAAGAGTACGATTTTTACATTCTGCAAGATTGAGGTGAATATGGTGCTGTAGTTTGATGAATTATGCCAGAGTTAGTCCAAAGTTCTTCAAATAAAGCGACATACTCTCCATCTCGATCACTTCGAATCATTTTGATTTTTGTACTCAATTGATTCTCGACCTCATTCTTATATTTTTGAAAGCTTCTAAAGCTTCATCCTTAATTTTCAATAGATAGACGTAACAAAACCTTGTGCAATCGTCAATAAACGTTATGAAGTACTTTTTCCCACCACGAGTTTGCACAAGTTTTAAATCATCTACGTCAGTATGAATCAATTCAAGTGGTTTAGTACTTCTTGTTACAGAATAGAATGGAGTTTTGGTCATCTTTGCTTCAACACAAATCTTACACTTATCTCGTGGATTTCTGTTAAATGCAGGTAGTACATTTAAATTTGCAATTCTTTGTTTGGTGTTGAAGTTAACATGTCCTAATCTTTCATGCCATAAATTATAACTTTGCCATAAATTATAACTTTCAAACAAGTAAACATAATCATCAAGTTTATTCTTTGCCTCATGGCGGATAACATTCATTTTAAAGAGACCATTGTCTTGGTACCTTTTGCCTACAAATACACAATTTTTAGTTAGGACAAAATTGTCCGATTCAAACACAAGCTTAAAAGCAGTCTTACTCAACAAGGATCCATAAACTAAGTTCTTTCGAATGTCTGGCACATGCAACACATTCCTCATCGATATCTCTTTCTCGTAAGTCATCTTCAATATCACTTTGCCAATCCCTACGATCTCAGACGTTATGGAGTTTTTCATAAACAATTTTCTATTACTTACAAAAGTGTAGGATGATAACATTTCTTTGTCAGCATAGATGTGGCTAGTGGACCTGATATCTACCTATCATTCATTTGGATTATCCACCAGATTGGTTTCAAATACAACTGCGGATACCGATATGTCTATTGGTACATGCCTTTCCTCGATGACATTGGCTTGCTTTAGTTTCTGGTTTTCGTTGTCTTTCTTTGGAAAACGACAGTCCTTGGCCATATGATTCGGTTTGCCACAGTTGTAGCAAGTTTTTTTGAACTTCTTGGCCTGCCCTCGTTTCTTCTCATTTTGTGGGTGCTTTCCCTTGTGACTGGTTCTTGATTATGTGAGCTTGGCCTTGGCCACGACCTCCCTTGTCTTTTTCTGTATTTTGGCTTCAGAAGTTCTGCTATCTTCCTTAATTCGAAGCTTCACAATTAGATCTTCAAGTTTCAACTCCTTGTGCTTGTGCTTAAGGTAGTTCTTGAAGTCTTTCCACATGGGTGGCAATTTCTCAATTATATCTGCCACTTGGAATGGTTCATTGTTGTCTATCTTCTCTGCCACTAAGTCATGAATTATAATTTGAATTTCTTGTACTTGTCTTGTTACAGATTTGGTGTCCACCATTTTGAAGCATAGAAATTTTCCAACAACAAACTTTTTAATGCCTGTGTCTTCTGTTTTGTATTTATTTTCCAAAGAGTCCCCAAAGTTCCTTGGCAGTGTTAACAGAACAGTGCATACTATATAATGTGTCATCGAGTCCATTGAGTATGTAGTTTCTGCATAAGAAGTCACTGTGGTTCCAAGCGTCAAGTACAGATCTTCATTGGGTGTCAGTATCGTCTGCAGCAATAACAGGGGGATCCTCCTTCAGGAATCGAGACAGGCTTAGTGTGGTGAGGTAGAAAAGCATTTTCTGCTGCCAACGTTTGAAGTCGACACCAGAAAACTTTGGAGGCTTTTCGTCGTGAGCAGGAATAGCAGGAAAGTAGGCACGAGAGTGAATGATCCAGTCGACATTTTCAGAGGAAGAATCAGAAACGAGAAAAGAGAATTCGTCTTGCGATTGTTATTTACCTTTCTCTCGGTTCTGAACAAAGTGCATAAACAGCAAGTCGAGGCAATGATGTTCTTTTGTCTGCAAGACGAAATTGCCCATATCATAGTGCTATACGTTGATTGATATAACATGAGTCATAATCCATATTTCTGAGACGCCACTCATAGAATATCCTACAATTGAAAAGTGATTTCTTTCGACTCCCTAAATACTCAAACCCATAATTAATAGAGGTACATATATATAAGCTGAGCTCATATTTAATCAGCATATGACCATGGTCATTACAATATTAGATATTTTTTTCACCAATAGCTCGAACACTTATAAAAAAAATTGAGAATAGTATTAGTAACTTTATATATTGATTTAACTCAATATAAAAAAAATTATAACAATGAAAATAATTGGGTGTGTCCCAAAAAAATTACAAATTCCAGTCTGATGTCAAAAATAAAAAGGAAAAAAAAATTGTAATGTTAATTATATTTCAATCGGATATATGACCCAAAACCAACCCGACTCGTTCTTAGTTGGGCCAATACCTAGCCAGAATTCTAGGGGGATGGCCTAAATTGATGGTGTCTTCTCGTTTCCAACCCCTCGTAAAAAAAAAAAAACACAGCCGATATATCCATGTGCATGCACACAAAATAATTATATTTTATCCAAATCTGCATCGCCAAATTTATTTCGTAAAAATAAGCTAATTCTTTTGAATCATGTTTACTGCCCATGCACCAAAATATATTAAGCAACAATACCTTATATCATTGGAGCGAAATTAAATATTTTCTAGTTGCCAAGAAAATCCTCATAATTTTAAAAATTCTCCATATTTAAATTGAATTTTTTCAGTTATTTACTCATCCTTAATTTAAATCAAGAAGTCATATACAATTGACAATTCTGTTTTTCATTTTCATTAAATAATGAATTGAAGAGAAGCAAATTAAGGTGAAACATTGATGAGTGGAGCGGAGCCTTCACTTTTGCAAGTGCTAACTCGTGTGAGAAATATATATATATATATATATATATATATATGAACGAGTTCTCAAAGTCACATGCAAATGGAAATACACTTGACCTGTAAAGGTGAGAAGAATGGCATTTTCATGCATGCTGCTCTTCACTAAATGACACCGTTACTTCCCAAAACATTATGTTTTTTTTGCTGAAAATGGTATTTTCAAGTAAATGTATAAATTTCATGGTTTTATTTCTTATTTATATGTATATGATAGTTGGCTGGAATGATAGGTCTCTATAACTGTAAATGAAGATGCTCGGACTTTGTGCAGTCCTTTTCTATGCAGCTGTCAAGAAGAAAACTTGTATTTTGGTTTGCATGTATTGCATCTGTTAAACCACCCACAATCACACCTAGAAATCATTTCATTTTAATCTAGAAAAGGTGAGAGATATGTGGGATAAATGAATATTGGTGGATGCTGCACAACACACCCGATGGAACATAGAATAATCCGGAGACATGCACTCAAATACGATGCATGGTTCAGACAATACAGACACAGTGAAAATGTATAAAACCTCTTGGTTGTATCCATGTTAGAGATTAATTATCACAAATAATTTTGTTCTTCTGAAGTATCTTTGCGTCATAAGTTGTAAATTAGTCTCGACTCTCCATTATATTTGTGAAGATCCTCGAAATTTCTGTAAGCTTGAAACAAGCTAATTATCAAATAATTGGAAATTTCAAAGTTGGCTCTAGCCCATTTAAAAAAACCACCAAAGTAATCACAAAAATAAAATGCAAAATCATTTCATTTAATTTTATAAAATAATTATCTTTATTTTCAAAGGAGGACTAGGAGTTCACAAATAGGACAATGGTTAGGTAATGTTTTGAAGTTGACCTATTAATGAACAAGTAACATGGCTCATTCCCCTATACAACAGTCAGAAAAAAAGCATACAGAATAAGTGAAAGGTTAACTGTAACAAAAGTTAAATAAGTGTTACAATGAGAATTTGAAGTAAAATGTTTAATTGAAATGGTCCCTCGAATCCAAAGCAAAAGAGAATTCTTTGCAGCTAAGGTGTAAAAAGACATGACAGCATTCAGTGTGGACCATTTACAGAAGAGAGGGACACCAGCTAGAGTTCAAAAAGAAATTGACGAAGAAAATTACAAAACACGGGAGGGAAAATAGAAGACAAAATGGCACCAAATGTAGCTTTAAGTATACATTTTCTTCATAGACCGGATTTAATTCGTAGATTAAGAGTCACTCAAATATTTCAAACAGTACATTAGAGGCTACCAACATCTGCCAACATTATTTTACAAAGTATTTCCAACAACCTTTAAGCTTATAGTTGTGCTGATATGGATATATAAGACAAAATTATTCAACAAAGTAGGATTCGTCAATCATGGAATCTAAGTTAATCAGTCATATATACAGGGAAACTTTAAGATAGACAAGTTGTCAAACTATTTGCTTTCTGAAATGAAGACCAAAAAATCACGTTGTGATTATTATAATGGATAAGGGTGCTAACCAGATACGAATTCGGCTCGATTTATTGAAGAAAACTGAATCTTCAAATGAATATCATGATACATATCCTGGAAAGCTTTGGAATGATGAACTCATCATGATGGCATCGAAATATGTTTTAACTGTCAATATTATCAAGTGATCCTAGAATAGCTGAATACAAAGTGAATTGGATAAATTTTCCTCAGTATCAATGGAAGTTATTACAACTGAAACACAAGTAGCAATCGACTAGCCCGAAACAACGAGATTAACAAGTGAATGATCGATGCGCTACAGCAACGAAACAATAACCACAGCTGATAAAGCACAAACACAGTCCAATCAAATACCATATCGAATCAACAACAAAGGTGTATTCAGCCAATGCATAACTAACTAGTTCCCCTTTAGGAAAGAGTCTTCATTCATCTCTGTTATCCCCAAGAACCATGGTCCTAACAGTAGTCCTGCCAACGAACCGTTTACTATCAAATCTAAAACTAGGAAGATGCTTAGTTGATTCCATCTTAGGTCCTAAACCATCATCCTCATTGCGAAAACTAGATTCGCCTTTAGGACCAGCCATCAACTCCATCAAATTGCTCCTAAACCCCAGGTCGGAGTACACTCTTCCAGGAATATTGAAGGGTGTTGCATCTCTAGCATCCTTCTTATTAACACCACCATTTTCACCACCCATCCTTCTTGAATTCACTCGAACGCCTCTCGATTGAACGGGTCGCCCCACGGACTCCACCATCAAACAAGGATTAACAAATCCATTCCAAGAATGATCTGGGACCAATTTACTCAGCCCACTAAAACATTGCACAACGTCCTTCATAGAGGGCCTCCTCTCCCTACAAGGCCTCACACATTTTGTAGCCACAACTGCCAATAGCTTCCTCACCGAAAGATCCTTAGGAGGTGCAATCTTGGGATCATATATACTCAACAATTTACCTCTCCTTATCAAAGGAATAGCCCAATCAACAATACACGGCGGCGAATGGCTCACATCAATGGCTTTCCTACCACTAATAATCTCTAAAAGCAATATACCAAAACTAAAAACATCAGTTTTAGTACTCAAGTTATCAGGGGTCACATAACACGGATCCAAATATCCCATTGTCCCCGCCGGTGGAGTCGACCTCATCTTAAAATCATCTACACACCTCAATGCCAGCCCAAAATCCCCCAATCTTGCACTGAAATTCCTGTCAATCAAAATATTAGCAGACTTGATGTCCCTGTGAATCACAGGGGGGTTCAAAGAATGAAGCGTATCAATGGCTTTTGCCGTTTGCAGAGCCAACTTTATCCTTCTACCCCACGAAAGAGGCCGAGAATTTGAATGCAAAACATCATAGAGAGTGCCATTGCTCATGAATTCCACCACCAAAAGGCGGTCCTGGGAGTCATTATTAGTGAAACCAACAATGTTAACCAATCTTGGGCTCTGGAGCTTCGACAAAATCTCAATTTCATTCTCAACTTCATTCGGGTTCTCAAAAGGTGGCTCTGCTTGCGCGGTTCTTGACGGTTTCTTCACTGCCACAAGGCGGCCGCCGCGGAGGACGCCTTTGTACACCAGCCCGTGACTGCCTCTGCCCAACAGTTTAGTGTCTGAGAAATTGTTTGTGGCCAACTCAAGGTCTTTGTAATTAAATTCTTGAACTTTGATAGACGAAGAAGTTGATGTCGAGGCAAACGAATCGGCGGTACAGATTGCTGACTCTGCGTTGCAAGAGAGATAACCCATCGTCAAAATCCAGAATTTCTAAGAACTAAACCAAGATTGCATGCGTAATCTCGTGTATGCGTTCGAAATGTGGAAATTGGAGTTTGGACAAAAAAGGTGGAAATGGAGGATGAAGCAGTACGCCAAGTCGAGCAGAGAGAGATGATGAATTTGTGGTGGACTGCTAATAATAATATATACAAACAAAATCCAACAAGCATTTTGGGTTTGATGCACTTAATTTTCAATAATCGGTCATTTTATTTCGGAGATTTTAAGATATATGTTTGTTCTAAATATATTGTAATGACATAATATATTGTAATGACATAATAATTTACTGTCGATATCGTAAATATAAAATAGTAAGTCTCTTGTGAGACGATCTCACGAATTTTTATCAGTTAGACGGGTCAACCATACCGATATCCATAATAAAAAGTAATATTCTTAGCATAAAAAATAATATTTTTCATGGATAATTCAAATAAGAGATTGGATCCACGAAATTGATCCGTGAGACCGTCTCACAAGAATTTTTATGAATATAAAAACATATTTATTTAATGTGCTGAAATGAATAGGAAGTTTATCGAAATTGAAAGAAAACTTTTGTTATTTTTTTGAAGGACATAGAGTTGGGACAATGGGCCCGTCCCTCGAGTTCATGCGTGACAAACATTAGATGTAAGTAAATACTTAATTAGATGTGGTTGAGACTACACCGTTGCATTAAAACAGAAAATGCATGGAAAATCAGATTTAGAGTCTTTTGATCATTTATATTTCAGGTGCACTGTCTCAAGACTAATTTGGGACGGCGTTAGGGAGTGGCTAGAAATGAGAAAGCTCATGGGATCTTCGACAACTACACTTAAAGCGCTCAGAGTCGTCTAGTGAAGTAATTCGATTCTAAACAAGATGAGATGTGTTGCAGTTGCAATTATAGTTTATAATGTTTGGAATGCAAAGAACCGTGCTATGTTTGAGAGTGAAAAATCGACAGTAGAAGTCATAATCAAGAATATTAAAATTCTTAGCTTTCGTTGTATTTCTAGTGCAATTTCGGTTATTGATGCTTTGTAGTAACTGTTCTATGATATAGAGCTCGTTATCTTAGATTTTCTTTTGGGATGTCCATTATAGTTGTAGATGTTCTATCTTTTTATTTATTTAATAGAAGTAATTTCATTAAAAAAAGAAAGAGAAAAATGCGGATTTTTTCAATCACTTTTGGCCTCAGATTCCATTTGAAGCTACTAACAACAAAATCTGCGGGCCATTATTTGTGAAAAGACTATGAAAACTCTTCTTTTTGTAACCAAGTAAGTCTGTGGAAACTTTTTAAACTTTGCAATCTGTTTCTTTCACACATAATCTTAATATCTACATAAATAAATAATTCAGAGTGGCATCTCATATAGTTCTTTGAAGTTGGATGTTCTATTTTTTAGGATTGTTTAAAAAATAAATTTTATTTTAATATATCATAAAGTTTGCTCAACCATTTTGTTAACAGATTATCATTGAACAAATGACTCTTAGTCAAACATATTAAAATTATTTTAATCTAGAACAGAAAGGAATGTTGTAAAAGTACAAAGCCACTTTCAGGGCTGTGTTCTTTGCAGATATTTACTCACATTTTTTAAATAATATATTTTTGTTCATTTGATAGATTTCTACTTATTTTTATTTAATCTGACAAATTTCTAAATATTTTTACAGAATTATGTAGATTTATTCTGCAAGACTTTTATTTATATTTGTAAACTTTTCATAGAACTTATGAATTTTGTAATTTATGATTTGTTTTTTTTTAAAAAAATTATTTGAACTAAAAGTTGAAAGTGAGTAAGTTTTATTTATTTAAAATATTTTTATTTATCAATATAAATATTTTTTAGTTATTGATTTAATTTACGAAAAATAATATATAAGTCATTACTAAATTTATTACAATTAAATTTCAATTATTCAAGTCAATTCAACATATTTATTTAATTAATTAATAATTTGTAAAAATAGGTAACACTAATTTTCAATNATTTCAAGTGAATAAAAAATTTTATTCACTGTCATATATATGAATTTCTGAGTTGTGATCAAAATTAAGGTGCACATTAGCTATTATATAATAATTAATAAAAAACTAAATTTTACTTATTAAAAATAATAATTTTTAATTTTAATTCATGAGTCAATAAAATATTATAATTATTTTGTTATGTGGTGTATGTAATAAAGTTTTTAATTGATATTATTTTTAATAGAAATGAGAGTGAATTTCTAAGTTTGAAATATTTCCAAATTAAATAAACATCTAAATAGTTAGACTGAATCAAAAACATTTTTTTGGAAATTTTATATTTGTATATTAGACTTTAATTCTTGTGCTTAATAAAATTTCACGGAGTCATTAAAAGTCTAATGATATTTTGAATACCTCTAAACTTTTAAAATTTTTAAAAGTCAAATTTGAATACCATACGAGTTTATAAAACTCTACAAAAATTTCACAATGAATACCACTAAATTATTATAAAATATATAAAATTATAGATTGAACATCTCTATACTTTAAACTCCAAAAAAATTATTAAAAATCTATAACCTATACACACTAAGCTGCATTTGCTATCGAGCAAATCAATACATTAATTCACACAAAAAAATCATATTCAAATTATCTATCATCCGACGTTTTCAAAAGTAAGATAAATCAATATTTTTTTACTCGATTATGTAACTTAATTTTACTAATGTAACAAAATTTATTTTATAATAAAAATAATATAATAATTTATCATGGTATGTTTACTATAGCAAATATGAAATTCCAAAATTACTGTCAATTTATATAATATATTTTGTTCATTTATTTATTTGTAATTTGTAATCATTTAGATTGTACATGAACAAGTGGGATAAGCAAGCAAGGTGAAATACATCGTACAAATGTTCATAAACAAGTAGTAGTACCCGTATTTTTGGGCCTATTCGGATCTCACCCAACCCAATTTGTGCCCCAAGCAAATGATTCACGTCCATCGAACACAACGTCGGGTCAAGCCCGGCCTGTGGATCAGTTTATCGAATCCTCAGATTGTATCAATTTAAAAAAATGTTTATTTTTTGTGAAAACACCCGAATTTGGCGAAAATGGAAACAAGAAATAACCCATTTAAGCACAACCGAATATTCAGTTCAAATATCATTGTAATATAAATTTTTTTAGAGTCAGTGATTACTTTCCAATAATTTAATGTCTTTTTTGCCGATGGCCTTTGGAATCTTTTCAATTGCTTGGATTTGATTTCATAATCATTGGCCTTGGGCATCTTTCAATTGCACCAAACTTCACATTCTCAACCCAAAATCCTACATAACCTTGACTTGGTTCCAACCTCCATGACTTAAATACGTACTTTGAACCCATTTTATTCGTTCTAGTTTCCGTAGTTTTTGCGTAGAAGGAAATTTTCTTTTCGTGGGGCGAAAACTAATACCCCTTGGAGGAACCATCTCCTCCAAGAGTCTCCCAGATTTGGAACACTCAACCATATCTATGTTCTTTTTTTGTTTCATCATTTTTCAGCGTTATTCGTGACAAAATTGCGCCTGCGGCTCAACGTGGGCTAGTCTATTTGCTCCAAGCCATTGCATTCAGGCTTCAGCCAACAAATACTAATTCTCCATCTCCATTCAACCGATCACATGGGAGTTGAAGGGCTTCAAATTGTCACACTTATGTCCCTAATCACTACCCTTTTGGCCATTGGGCAGCCTAAAAGTTTCTTGAATGCATTTATAAGAGCACATAGTGTTATTCTCCAAAGCATTTGGCTCGTGGTAATAGGCATCATGCTGTGGACACCACAACTGATTCCTAAAGGTTGCTACTTGAAGTCCTCGGACGTAGGACGAGACATTGTTTTGTGCCATGGGGATCATGCCCTAGAACGAGCCAAAGCGTTATTAAACATTTGGTTTGGTCGGTATATGATGGGATTAACGATCTTTTCAATGTCGTTTTATTTGATAATGAGTAGATTACATCACCCTCAAGAAAGGATTGAATATCAGCCATTGTGTTCTAAGTGTGGAGAGCAAGATGGAGGGAAGTATATATAACGGTGAGAATGCACACAGAGAACTAGTAGTTGTCTCCCTATGTGAAACAAACATTTGATTTATGCTTTCTTTTTATTTTTCCCAATTCCTTTTTCTCTTGCTATTTTCCCGTAACTCTACACCAATCAGCCGTGGTTAACTATTTTGTTAATTATATTATGATTACTAAAATGCCATAAACATATATAAATTAGTAATATATTCTTAAACTGATTGAATAAGTAAATAAAATTTTAGAATTAATTTATGTAAAAATTATAAATAAAATTAAAATATTATATTAATTATTAACTTTTCACTAATTAAAAAATCAATCAATATTATAGAAAATAATTAAAATTTAATAAAAACACAAATATACATTTATTGTGATAATTAAAATAGTCATACAAATTTGAATATTAAATAATGCTTAATAATAATAATAATTAAAATATGATTAATAATAATTAAATTAGTTATAGTATTAGTCAAATTATAAATCGTATTTAAATATTACTAAATTTATAATTATTTTAAACTTTCGGATATTTAAAAAAGAAATTAAATTAATGAAACATCATCTCTTCTCTCCTAATTGATAATATAACCAACAACAAGAAGATAATAATGCCTATAGTGTTGGCCGAGTACGGGTTGAACGAGCCTATCAAAATCTTAATCATACACACCAAACCCATGATAAGCGAATGAACAAACAAACATTATTTATTTATTTATTTATTTTGAAACATGACGATGAGTATCCATTTGTGGCTCTTAATATTTCCTAATACATTACAACTTTCAGATATTTATACTTTCTATTATATAATATATATTTTTTCAAATCACAATTTGGGATAAACAAGATAAACTGGTATTTTTGTTTCAAAACTTCTTTTGAAAATCTTTTATATCATTTAATCTATAAATACCAAAAGCAAATTATCTGATTAACAGGGCATTTGGTTATTTTTAAATTTAAAATAGAGTGAAACAATCAAAACTTTCCTTTATATATATTAAATGATATTGCACTTATTGCGTTTCCATTTCACTGCAAAATAATAATTCAGAAGATCTCTTTCACCATTCCCAAATTGATATCAACAATCAAGAAAATTTAACTTCTTTCCTCTCATAATAATTAAAGGCAAATCTCTTGAAATTAAAATTATTCCAACCAGCCACTATAAATTTTATTTATATATTGTCTCATTCTCACACACACACACATATCCTAAATATTTTAATTAATATTTAATTTCTAGCATCATGATGGGATCAAAGATTTTGGGATGTGTCATCCTTTGTATTCTTGTACTGAATCCTAGCCTAGCAAATGCTGATAATTTATCCATGAAGAAGCAAGAGCATCACGATCTTGATTGGCCATATTGCACAGATAAAGATTGCTTAGGTTATTGCATAGCAGCTTGTTCCAGCCTTAATGTCAACTCAAGTTGTGTCGATCTTAACTTGTGTAAATGTACATGTTTGGGGTAGGAATCAATTGTTTTTATATATTTTGATAATGAATAAAGAGATTGGATAATGCCAGACGCACGTACTTCTTTATGATTTAAAAAAAATTAGAATTACATCGTTGAAAATGTTCGATAATCATTGGTCAGCACCGATTATAATTCTTTTACCAGAGTGAAAAACGTTTCCGTTGCATCATACGTGCGCACTTAATAATGAACTAAAATGAGTAAAACATTGTGGTGAGTCGTGGCCGAAACCACTACTCGGAAGATATGGAAATGACAATGACAGGCAGCCTGCCGTTACCCATTTCTGCAGTTTGTATTTTGCTAATTAGGGGTTTTCCATATGTAGACAATTTTTGGATACATTTTGTGGAATTGTTCCATTAATATAATAGAAAGTGCTTTTACAATTACTATNAATTAAGATTTGATGAATCAATT
Organism: Primulina huaijiensis; assembly: GCF_012295235.1. Classification (NCBI taxonomy): domain Eukaryota; kingdom Viridiplantae; phylum Streptophyta; class Magnoliopsida; order Lamiales; family Gesneriaceae; genus Primulina; species Primulina huaijiensis. Next base: position 22,707,113 of record NC_133307.1, read on the forward strand.
TTGAAACTTCCGTTAGATATATCGCCAATTACTTATAGCCTGTCGCAAAATTTTCTGTAAAATCAAATAAGATTTCACTAAATCGATTTAATTAGAAAAAGATACTCTTAACTTAAATAGATAGATAGATATAATCAGTTGAATTTTAATTTTCGAAATTGTAGATGAGATGCAGATTAATTTTGGAAGCTATATCAAAGATTCACACGTATAAATTTAAAACATATCCAGAGATAAATTTGAATTTTTCTATCATTATAATTATAAATGGAATGGTAAAACTTAAAAGTTGGACACTAATAAAAGTTAAAATATAGCGGTGAATGAGTGAAAATTAGTGAAAATGAAAAAAAAAATTAAAAATAGCAAAATTAAAAAATATACATACTTTTTTTCCTATATATATGTGATATGCCATTTAAAAACTTTGCCAAATGTAGGAAATTGTTTATTTCCTTTGCAAGTATCTCATTTGAAATGCATTATCTTCTATCCATATCTAACAATATATTGTTTTAGAATTTTAAATATGAAAAAGAATAAAATATAAGATTTACTCAAATAATTTTTAATTCAAGAAGATATACTTTTTATTTAAAATTTAAAATTAAACGAAAAAGTGGAAAGTGGGACCTGCGTGAAAATTCAGAATTTCAATAAAAGGAAAGACCTACCTTAATGAGGGAACAAGTACAATAAAAAGAAATAATAACAGTCATGCATTGAAATGCATACAAGTATAGGCCATGCAGAAAAGAGCTTCCCAATTCGTTGCCATTTGTGGACTCACCAAAACCTCTGCCTTCTCTCCCCGTCTCTCTGTATTCTCCTCTTTTTTCTACACTATTTTCTTTTCCATTTCGAGTAAATAACAACCCCATCTTTGATCAAAGAAAGAAGAGTGTGGGCGAGATCTGGGATTAAGAAAGAGCCGTTCTTTTCGAGACTTTTGGTCTGTGATTTTTGGTGGGTTTTTGGAGAGGGGAAATGGGTCGGGGCAAGATCGAGATAAAGAAGATAGAGAATGCGAATAGCAGGCAAGTGACCTTCTCGAAGAGAAGGGCCGGGCTTTTGAAGAAGGCGCATGAGCTGGCGGTGCTTTGCGATGCTGATGTCGCCGTCATAGTTTTCTCCAGCACTGGGAGGCTCTTTGAGTTCTCTAGCTCCGAGTATGCATGTCTTTCATTTCTTTTCCATGTTCTTTTTTAATTTTATATTTAGTTTTTTCCTGGTGGGATTTATTCGTGTGGTTGCATGTGTGTTTTATTGTTTTGATTCATTGATTTTCGTTTTTGCTTCTGAAATGGTCTGCTTCGATTCTGGATTCGCCTTGCTTGGATTAGATTTTAGTTGAGGTGATCTTCAATTACGAAAGCGATAGATTTGAGTTGAATTTTTTTCATTCAATATGGGAACGAGGGATATTATCAAATTTAATAAATTATATTACAAGATATTGTAAATTTTTTAATCGAAAATAAGATCAGCGTAAATTTAGTTTATATAAATCAAGTTATCTATTTGTACTTTGGGTTTTAAAGCTTAAAGATAAAGATTGATTTATACTTCGGTTTATTGTTCCACACGCTTACGGTTTGATTCAATTTTGGTCCGGCATCTAGCTTTGGAGCGGAAATTGCTTGTTCTTTCTTTTCTTTTCTTTTCTTTTCTTTTTAGTTAGGGAGGATTTTGTTACAACGGAGTCTCGAACTGAACCATGTTAGACTTTAACTTGGATCTTTCATGGTCTATGGGATAGGACTCGGTGGCTTGTCTTTTCGTGTTGGTTTCTTTTGAGACGAGAAAGAACCGGTGAGAATTAGACAAAGGATGTAATTTTTTGCATTAATTTCTATTAAATTATTATTTTTTTATTAATAAACGTGGTAATCGGAATTTCACAACTTATTGGTTGTGTTCATCTGATTCTACTAAAACTCGACTATCGATTATTGTTGTGAGATTTACCCGAAACTCTCGATATATCAACCTCTCTCAAGAACACTCAACGTAATTCCAGTAACTTTGAATTGAATGTGTGTGACAAAATGGCAGAAACTCACAGATCAATAATCACACACAACGAGCACTCCAAAAGATGAAATGCAAATTGAGAAAAATAGAAGACGACCGATTTACGTGGTTCGGTTCAATGTGAACCTACATCCACGGCAGCTAACCAAACAAAGTCCCGCTATCAATTTTGAAAGAATGAGAGAGTACAATATGAGTCTCAGCCTTCTGTCACTTGTCATACATGATATATATATGCTATCCTCCTAACTACCTTCTACTGTCTAATATCTATCCAAGTGATTCAAGACTTAATCTAACTCCTTTCGATTTCCCCAACTATTAGTTATAGTGCTCCTTGTATCCATGAACAGGACCAACCCTTTAACATTTCTCCACCTTGGTTCTGTTATGTCTTCAACCTTTGTTTTCTTCTATTGGCTGCAATAAGACCCTCAACTAAGTTTTCACCACCTTAAACAAGTTTAGGCAATGTGTGAACTTGGTTACTGGTAGGCTTTTAGTTAACATATCAGCTGGGTTGTCTTCAGTAGCCGCCTTCGCAATTTTAATCCCACATTTCGCTATGACATCTCTTATGAAGTGGAGTCAAATGTCGATGTCCTTTTGCATATGGAACCCCTGTCAAGTACTTTGTCTCTCCATTGTCTTTAGGAGCCTGTGAAACCGAAAGTTTGAAGTGTTGTGCAAGGGGAGTATTTACTGGTTTTGACTTGGTCATCCGAAATCTACTCAACACTTTGTGTTAAAATTGGAACTTGGACCTAACTCAACCCCAAAAGCTAGCTCAAGAGGGGAGGATTGTCCAAGCCCATATATATAACTCCCAGTTATTTTATCCAACCGATGTGGGACAACTAACACACCCCCTCACGCCCAGGAATGAACATCTGGAGCGTGAAGTTTACAAATGACCCAATTATAGGCAGAACAGGTGGTCCAACACATAACGGTGAAATCTGAGCTCTGATACTATGTTAAAATTGGAACTTGGACCTAACTCAATCCCAAAAGCTAGCTCAAGAGGGGAGGATTGTCCAAGCGCATATATATAACTCGTAGGTATTTTATCCAACCGATGTGGGACAACTAACACTTTGGATGTCTATGATTCTTGTGACAAGAACACCTTCCTTCTGTCCTGTTGCGTCTAATCTAAATCCCAAAATCCTACTTGCAGCAACCATGTCTTTCATTTCAAATTCTGCACTTAACTGTCCTCTGAGTTTATTTATTTCATGTCCGTCTTTGCTTGCCAACAACATATCATCCACGTATAGCATTAGATAAACTTGACTTCCTGTTTTACCTTTCCTATAGTATACAGAAGTGCCATACTTTGATCTAATGAGACCTATCTTTTCCATAAACTAATCGAAGCACAAGTACCATTGCCTCGGGGACTGTTTGAGACAATATAGCGATTTCTTCAACAGATAGACTTGATTTGAGGTTCCTTGTTCAAAGCCACTTGGTTGCTTCATATAAATCTTCTCATGAAGTTCACCGCGCAAGAGGGCGGTTTTAATGTCCATTCGGTCCAAGTCCATATCCTGTTCAGTTACCAATGCTAATATGGTTCTTATGGACATTTGTTTGACCACCGGGGAAAATATTTCATTGAAAATTGAAAGTCCACCCCTTCTCTTTGAGTGAAGCCTTTTGCTACAAGCCCTCACTGCTTCAATGCTGGGGATCCCTTCCTTTTTCTTAAAAATCCATTTGCAACCTAGTAACTTTTGGCCTGGTGGTTTGTCCACAATAATCCATGTTTCATTCTTTCTCAAGGATGTCATTTCCTCCTTCATAGCACCAATCCATTTATGCCTTTCCTCAATCTTGACAACCTCCTGAAATTCCAGTGGCTCCACCTCAACTATGTCATTTGCCACTACAAAGGCATAATCAATAATATCTGCATAATCAAGTCCTCGGGGTGGCTAACAGTCCTCTTTTGCCTAACCCTCACTAGCTGGAAATCACCTACGTCTTGTTCCACTTGAGTTTGGCCAGTTTGCGTAGGTTCTTCTTGGGGACCTGCTCCGTTAATATCCGTAGTGTTTTCAAGTTTTAACTGTAGCTTGCCAGTATCACTCTTACTTGGTGACCAAGGGGTTGTGTGTGTCTTATACGTTGTTCCTGATTCATTGAATACAACATCTCGGCTCACAATACATTTCTCATCTCCAGGTTCAATACACCCCAATCTATATCCTTTTACACTATTTGGGTAGCCTAAGAATACACATTTATTGGCCCTAGGTTGTAGTTTATCCTGTTTTACATGGGCATATGCGGAACATCCAAAAACTTTCAAGTTTGAGTAGTCCGGTGGATGCCCTGTCCAGGCTTCTTGTAGTGCTTTGAAATCTCTAGCAGATGATGGTGACCTATTAACTAAGTAGCAAGCTGTTTTGATTGTCTCTGCCAAGAACGTGAGTGGTAAACCACTGTTCAAGTAATGTCCTATTCATTCTTTCGGTAAGGCCATTCTATTGCGGTGTATTATTCACAGAATGATGCCACGAGATTCCTTCATCCTTACAATATTGATTTAACAGATGAGAGCAAAATGCTAATCCATTATCTGTGCGAAGTTTCTCAACCTTCCGATTGAATTTCCACCATAACCTTCCATTCCTTGAATGCTTGGAAGGCCTCATCTTTGCTTTTCAATGTAGTGATCCATACCTTTCTGGAGCAATCATCAATTATGGAAATAAAATATCTCGAGCCACCTTTTAATTGACCCTTGAAGGACCCCATAAATCTGAATGTATTTTGTCTAAAATTCCTTTGGTCTTGTATCTCGATGACAGCTCTTGCCAAGAACACGTGCCTTACAAAACTCCAGCCCTTGTTGTTTATCTCCGCACAGTAGACCTTGTTTGTTGTGTTCAATTAAGCCACATTCACTAATGTGGCTTAATCTTTGATGCGACAAACGAGTTTTATTAGACTCCTCTACTGTCGAATGTACACTGCCAAGAAAGTATTCCTTTCCAAAATGTAAAGGCCATTTTTCTGCACACCTCTCATTGTGATTAAGGAGCCTTTTAAGATTTCATCGTTCCATTTTCAATTTGGATGGTGTAGCCAATCGAGTCAAGCATTCCTACTGAGAGCAAGTTCCTTTTCAGATCAGGAACATATCTCACAGACGTGACAAGTTTTTGCAACCATTTGACATTTTTAACAATATGTTGCCAACACCAGTAATCTTGCGTGTCTTATTGTTTCCCAAGAGAACACTTCCAAGATTCCTCTTCAACTAGGTCTTGAAACCAATCCTTTTTGTAAAAAAAAATTATATTCGCATCTATTTTTTCTTTCAAGTGAGATAATAAATATCCACATTAAAATTTATAATGTAATACACTAATACATATATAATTTTGATTTTGATTTTAAAAGATAGTAAAAATTAAAAAAAAAAAGAAATGAAAATTTGAAGAAAAAAATTAATTCAGTAGGTCTCTTGTGAGTCGGTCTCACGAATCTTTATCTGTGAGACGGATCAACCCTACCGATATTCACAATAAAAAGTAATATTCTTAGCATAAAAAGTAATACTTTTTCATGGATGACCCAAATAAGAGATCCGTCTCACAAAATATGACCCGTGAAACCGTCTCACACAAGTTTTTGCCTTATATATAATACATATGTATATGTTATTAGATGATTATTTTATTACATTATATAACTAAAAAATTACATGCATCTGCTCGGCAAAATCAATTATCAATCAAAATTCTAAATATGTAATAAATTAAAAGAGATATTAATGAGCAATAAAAAAACACATAAGTTATTTTCTATTATAAAAACAATATATAACATAATCTTTACAATAAATATAATTATAATGTTCATTGATTAGCATTTGTCAAAGTATGAGAATTTTTACATATGATATTTTAATATTTTTATTTAATTATTTTGAAATCAAACTAATTAATTCAACAAATGCAAAAAATAGCATTTTTATGAAAGTTTATTTTTTTGTTATATTTTAAATTTTAATGGTGTAAATCATACCAGTAGTTTAAAAAATATATTTAATAATTATTGTATGAGTTAATTTGATTTTATTTTATTGATATTTACCATATAATCTTATTTGAATGTCTATTTAATTGCATCTGTTGATTTATTTATTATTTTAAAACTGTATTTAACAAGAAATTAATAAGTCATCAATGTTAGTATACGAAAGATCGATTCTGATATATAATTAATTACACGGTATATAGAATTCTAAAAAAAAGTAAAAAATTTCCGAAGGAGGTTAAATATTATTTAAATTGAATATTATGAGTTATATTTTACTATCAATATTACTATTTCATTAGTTTTTTTATATTGTTTTGATGTGTTAGTTACGAGGATTTTAAATCGATAATTATTTGTCTTAATGTGCTTCACTTATCTAAATTATGATTTATGCATTGATAAAATCTATAATTTAGTTGATTTTTAGGTTATTCTTTTTTATATGTGTTGTTTGGATATATAATTTTTTTTTAAAAAATTTGTTTCAGCTCATTTCGTTCTATATATTATGTTCATTATCATTTATTATATAACATAAAATAAACAGCTTGAATTTTAATTTTGGAAACAATTTTGAAAGTAAGTTATATAAGTTCTTAATTAATTTATTCGTCTAATATGACAAGAGATTAGATCCAGATAAATAACAAAATGATTCAAATTGTTTTTCTAGAAAAGCATTTTTTTAATTTTTATGATATAATTGATATTTGCGTGCATAGCATGTACTTCATGCTAGTATTTTAAACAAATAGTAGCTCAAACATAAAGTTTCGGTTGTTTTTCTAATAGCTCAATTATTGTTTCCAAAGAATGCTCCCAATAATCATATCGATTTTGAATTCGTGAGAATCAAACATGTCATCTTGGCCTGATATACAACAATTTTCGTTTTACTAGAATTTTTATAATTGTGGAATTTCAAATATTTTAAATTGTACGATAACTCGAGTGCCATGTTTCGATGACTTAGCCTTTAATTGTACATTTTGTTTTTGTTAATGTATTTGGTTTATGTGTGTATGTATATATATGTGTATATACATATAAAGTATTTTGATATTTTCTTTTGAAGAAGAAAGTAACTTGATTATAAAGTGTTAAAGAATTGCATATGTTTTCAGAATGAAAAGTATACTTTCAAGATATAACAAGTGCCTGGATTCTACTCAGGTTGCTGCACTGGAGTACAATCTAGAGGTATGCTACTATTACTCTGAAATATGAAAAGTATACTTCCAAGATATAATTTCTGCCATATTATCGTAGCCAAGATGGAGCCAAATAATTTGCGAAAATTCGAAGTTTGGTATTGGACCTACTCTAAGTCTGAAGCTTTTTACATCCGATGTTGATTAGTTTAATGAATTTGGAGAAGAGATAGATCTTTGTGGGGTTTTGAATGATTTACGAATAGCATATGACATGGTTGTAGGTTACACGTGATATTTTTCTACGAAGTATTGTACTATAATTGTGATGTAGTAAAAAAGGATGGCAGTGTACAGTTAAAATGGAGTGTTCAAAATGTTTTCCCTTATTTTTTTTTAACCAGAAGCAGGAACAGAAGGAAGTGGATGTACTCAAAGAGGAGATATTGAAGCTCAAATCAAAGCAACTGTATGATTTCCTTTAATAAAAATAAACATCCCGCAGAAATATTTGGAAAACTAAATCCTGTGTTGGCCGTTATATGAAGGCAATTGTTGGGTAAAGACCTCACAGGCGCCAGCTTACAAGAACTGCGGGAACTTGAGGAACAACTGAACGAGGGGCTGCTTTGCGTGAAGGAGAGGAAGGTAGGCATATATAGTGAATTCTAACACTAATTAATTTGAGATATCCCATTATACTTCACATCTGCGTTCTGAATATATCATTAGTCCATTGATGTATGCATTGCCGCGAAGCATAAAGCAGATGAGTGTTTAAAATTTATTTACTGAATTATTAAACAAATTAAGTCGATATATTTTGCCATCGAGATGTGTTTTTTTTCTATTTCTAGTCCGATGATGTATGTTCTATAATTCCAGGAGCAAATATTAATGCAGCAACTAGCACAATCTAAGATACAGGTGTGTGAAAGAACTTTAATTACCGTCGATCAGTTGCTAGGATACAAAATGTTTCTTTCTGGAAAAAATAATCAAAGTTCTCATTTGTGGCTCATAGAGGTGCACACGAGTCACGTCGAGCTCGAGTAGTACTACTCGAGCTCGACTCGATTTAAATTTTGTTACTCGAACTTGATCAGTAATCTATTTTAAGCTCGAGCTTGACTTGTGTATATATCAAGTTACTCAAGCTTGAAAAGCTCGAAAGCTTGAATTTTATCATATAGATATGGAGCCCGGGTTTGTATATGTATTGACAAAAATATCCCTTATTTTTTCTTCTAAATTATATATATATATATTTATTTATATATAGTTAGTACTCGAGTAGCTCGTGAGCTACTCGATTACAAATAATTGAAACTTGAACTCGACTCAAAAAAGTACTTGAGCTACTCAAACTCCACTCGAACTTGGTCAAATCAAGCTCGAGTCGAGTTTTGAACGAGATGCTCAGGAACTACTTACGAGTAGCTTGACTCACTTGCACAATATTGTTTAGTGGATTCGGAGTTGGGAGAACAGAATTTTATGCACAACAATTTCCCTACAAGGATCCATTCCTTTACTTATTTGAATGGAATTTTTCTATGATTAGCTTTTCTATGCAGGAACGAAATGCTGTATTGGAGAATGAAACCTTACGTAGGCAGGCAAGTATTCATGCATGCAATGAATATTCGAATTGACTTTTGACATTGCATATATATCTAAAAACCATTTCTCGGCTTCACCAAAAAAATTTGGGCTTAATATGAAGTGTAGGTTCAAGAGTTTCAAGGTTTTTTGTCGACCACCAATCTTCCATCACCACATTTTGTTCAGTATGAACTAATGGAAAAGAGCAACTCAACAATCAAAGATGGCTCCAGAAGCCCTGAAACTACATGCGACAATGGTCTTGCAGATGAAGACTCTGACACCACCCTTCAATTAGGGTATTGTGTTTCCTTTAAATTCCTACGTTTTTTTCTTAGTTCCATCTACTCTTCCTTGTCATTGCACATGTTGCATGTTGTTTGGGGACAATTTGATCCATGAGGTTTGCACAAAAGCGTGTATGTTCTCATGGATATATGGGAATTCAACAATACTATTAGAATCAAGTATGATATGGTATAAATATAGAACGGTTGCATTTGGATTGATGAATTTCTAATCAGTGGATTTCAAATGTGTTTCGTTATTTGGAAAAGTAATATCACGAACTTCAAATCCATCTCTTACATGTTAATTAGGATGCATTTCAAGTTTACTCAATAATGATGTCATTTGAAATTCATTCTATTTTATATCATTAATGTATAAATAAGTAAAGTATCAATTTAGATTTAATTTATTCTTTCATTGTTAACAATAAATCTATAATCGAAATTCATGGATTTCAAATCCATATCTCAAAATGCAAGCTAAAACTTTGATATTATCAAGATTATGTAATATCTTGATACGATTTTATTGGTGAGGTTGGAATGAATTAATCTGCTGTATCTGTCCCCACCATCTTATGTACATGGAAAGGAGATAGTTTTATTCCAAACTTAATAGTATCTATCTATATCTTGGATGCAGGTTTTGTTGTTGAAAAATGTAAATCATGGGTTTCATCTGTTCTCTTTGCTAGCATTTTGCTATTTGAAATTTAACTTGGATCAGAGTAGGAAACCATAATCTATTTTTCTTTCCGATCTTTTGTGCGTCATTTATAATGAATCCATAAACAACCGGTCAACTACTTCTCCATGCACTACTCCATGCGGAGGACAGAAAACTGCTTCGTTCTTGTTCCATGAACAGCGAGCGACTACAAGCTATCTACTTGTGGGTCTATGTATGTCAAGTTAGCAGATTAAAGCTCCCATAATTTTGTTCTGCATATGTTATCTCTGTTTCTTTATCCTCTCGTGAGCAAGCTTATGAAGATTGTTACTCCATGTTCTCTCTGATTCTCTGCTTTTGGGTAAAACACCGTGCAAAGATCTTGGTTTCATGTTAAATGCTCCAGTTCATATTTTCATGTTTAACTTCATGGAATGCTTCTGAAATTGAAGACCGTACCATATTCAAAACCAAGACAGACCATTAAGAGTTTTTGCCTTTTGATCATCTGTACTGACGATGTAGGTATTATTAAAGTACATAAAATTTGCCAGTTCTTAAACACACTCACTCTCTTGTCCAGGCCCCCTGTTGGTGTTATTCGTAAAAAAAGGGTAGTTGAAGGTGAAACACATTCCAGCAGTTCTTAAGCTCCAGTGGGCTTGCAATGATCTGTTTCTGGCTGTTATCTCTCCTATTATTCTGTAATCTAGTATTAACATTAAACAAATTCAGAGCAAACTTTGTTTAAGCATGATTTCTATCAGATTGCGTTTATTCTCACATTGTATGTTTCATGCAATGTCGATTCAAGTCTGGTTCTTTCACTGGATTAAAAAGTCCATAACTTTTAGTCTTTTAGCTTATTTCATTACTTCATTTGAATGGTTATTGAGGGAAATGCAAAGAACTTCTCAGGTGGATAACGCTTGTTCATTTGTGGTGCTATTTTGGTTTTCTAGTTTTATTTTTATATTGTGATTTCTATCACTGTTTTTCAAACTTCTGGTAATTCTCCTTGTCGGTTTTGTTTGCCTTATCGCAATATCCTACCGTCAGTCTTTTTTATTACACAATGACTACGATATGTTGTCACATGAAAATTTATGTAAAATTCGTATTTCAGTAAGTTTAGAGCCATCCCTCGAATCTTTATGCTTTCTTAACTTTGGTTTTGGCAAACTTCTTTGAAAATGACAACGGTGTACTGAAAACAAGGAACTGGAGTTTTCGTATGTATTTAACAGCTAACATCCACTATCGCAAGATTTACATATTCACTGTTCATTTACATATTCTATTACCGATGTAACTGCAAACAATTATCTACACATACCTAATGTATTTAATCCAGGGGATGCCTTGATGTATTGTAAAAAATATATATATAGAACTACATTATCAGAAAAATGACAGATCCATCTTCCCGAGTCTATATGTTCTGTTTTGTGAGCCGAAAATTGTCTAACAGTTGATTTCTGGTCGCCAAGACTTCAGAGAACAGCTTGTTTGCTTGTTTCTCTATGTCCTGCACCAGATTTTCCACCACTTCCAATCTCGTCTTTAACTTCTTGATTCCCTCATCCCAGCGTTTACCCGATATCGCCTCAGGGACCCTCTCCAGCATATCATTCAACTCTTCGACCTCTTTTGCAACACACTTCAATCCTATCATCTGACTGAATCTCAAGTCCAGACCTTTGATCGAGGAGTCTTCGAACCCCCCCGAAATTCTTCTTAGTTCCTCGTATGGTTTAGCATCACTGCACAAACCAGAGAGTATTACACCAAGTGCCCAGTATCCGATCATTTTTGTCACGGTCAAAGCTTCAAGAACCACATATTCCTTCTCCGAGAATGGCTTCTCCTCTGTCACAAATAAGCCCGTTACCTCTTTCAACTCCAATCCCAAATTTCTTGAAGGGATTCTCTTGAATTTTTGTGCCGCAGAATGTGTTGGATTTTTGAACTGATTCAGGGCATGGAAAACCGAAATCTTGGCTTCATTGACGTATGCAACAGAGGAGGTAATGCAATTTATCAAGTGTAGGAAGTTTAAGGTGAAGTTGAGGTAATTCTCGATGGCTCTGCCACCCCATGTACTCATGGGGTAGTCTATTTCCACCACCAGCTTAGCTAAAGCCTTACTGGTAACATGTATCAGCTCAAAACAATGGGATAGCCCGGCCAACGACAGATGATTCAATCCAGATTCGTTTAGAAACGAGGTTTGGCTCACGAAATTCGATATTTTGGATCGAAAATTGCGTAATGACGCCGACAGGGCCTTCGAATTCAGGTGGTGATCTTCCAGCTTGGAAGGAAATTTGAGGGATTGGCAAAGTTTTTGAAGTATAAGTACCATGGCAAATAAAACTCTTTAAATTGTTTTTTGTGGTTTTAGTTGATTGATTGATGTTTATATATGGTGGAGGCACATTATTTTAAAAAAACAAGTGGGCATGAAACAACCAGTCAAGTTTGTGACTTGTGAGTTGCTTTGGATAAACATTTGCTTAAATTAAATTTGAACAAAACCAGCAACACATAAGCCTGTGGTTTTCTGTATGGTTTAAGATCTTTGTATTCATTAATCTATACTATTATATTAAATGTGAGGACATGATAATAACTACCTAGAGAGGACACCAACTTTTTTTCCAATTTTATCTTTATATAATATTAATATTACACTTTTATTTTTTTTAATTTCAACACACACTTTTATTTTTATTTATTTTTATTTCAACAATTCAAATATCAATTTAGTCCCTCCATAATTTATCAAATTTCACTTTAGTCCATCGATAATAATAATAAAGATTGTACACACACGCATCGCGTGTGCATAGTAACTAGTTATTTATTATGTTCCTTGCACATATGTAAAGGGTCGCCCAAATTTAAAGAAAAAAAGTAAATAATTTGATTGTCAAATATTCTTATCCGTGCCAGTTCGTGTTAATTGTTTATTCGCAACACGCGTTTGATAAGCATCAGGTACTGCTTCTTTTCCACCCATTAAAGTCCGAAGGCTGAAAGGTCAGTCAATAAATTATCTCACACAAAAATTAATTTTTTCGGTATCTTAATTTATTAATTAATAACGTAAGATTTTGAAACTTGGCTAACACTTTTTGATAATATATATATAAAGATTACATGCAGATCAGATATGGTTAGATATGTGCAACGCCTTTATATTCTAGATGATGAATTAGAAGATATTGATTAAATTAAAATCTTGATGATCTTGATAACAAATTAGGAGATTTGGTTAAATTGGAATAAGATATGTTTCTGTTATCATGTACCCGATGAAGATAATTGAGGACTGATACGCGAAAGATAATGGAGATTTTGATGGAATTGAATAGATTCTATCATCTGGGAAAATAATAGATTTACTTGCTAGTTGCATTATTATATATAAATAAAAGTAGAGTACGTCTCTTGTGAGACGGTCTCACGAATCTTTATCTGTGAGACGAGTCAACCCTACCGATATTCACAATAAAAAGTAATACTCTTAACATAAAAAGTAATATTTTTTCATGAATGACTTAATTAAGAGATTCGACCAACGAAATTGATCCGTAAGACCGTCTCACAAGAGTTTTTGTGATAAAAGAAATGAAACGGGCCAGTATCTCCACAATATTAGGTTTACAAAATATAGAGCAAAGAGATTGTTTTGGTTTCGCAAAATCTTGATCAATAATTTAAGTAGGTTTAATTTAATTAAAATAGAAACTAGAGATTAAATCGGTTGAGTTCAAGTTATCGTAATGTCATAACGATTGGTCTAATAGCTTATGTTTTGTCACATTATAATTATCGATATTAATATTACTTATATGTGATTTTCATATTTTATGTTGGAGGAATTCAAATCTCGGCTCAAACTTAAAAGTTGAATATATACACACACAATATTTTAACATATGTATGCAAAATGACTCGAATGTTTTAGAGACAAGAAGCCAACAATCAGATGCATACCTGCAACAAAGATGAAGACTGGACCTCAATCGAAAATAAGTGATGACTTGGAAAGTTGATAGTGATGTTAATTATTTATTTTATTTAGAGCTTTATATTGTAATTTGGTTCTATTATTTATTTGTTTAATTGTAATGTCATTCAACTAATTATCTTTAAAAAATGATCTTCTTGTTAAGGTGCGTGAGAGATTGAGCTGAAGAATCTTTTTTTTTTATTTTTTATATATATATATATATACAACCAAATGCAGAAACCAAAAGCGTGGAACTAATAACAAGTGCTAATACTAAAAGCGTGGAATTGAGTCCAACTACTAACACACCCTTGCGGTTCGTGGAGATCTCGAACACAAAGCTTGGAGAGTAAGGACCAATTTTGCTATCTGCCTAACCCTTTAGTGCCCGCAAGTTTCTGGGTTGTTGAAACGTGGAATGTATTAATGATACAATCTCTAACCCTTTCCCGAGTCGAATGGCAATCGTTCTTAATATGTTTAGTGCGTTCATGATACATGAAATTGGCTGTAATGTGGATCGCCGCCTGGTTATCACATAAGAGATTTGTTGGACCAAACAAAGTAACTCTCATGTCAGATAACAATTCAGAAATCCAAATTTTTTCACAAGTAGTTGTGGTCATAGCTCGATAATCTGCTTCAACAGAAGATTGAGAAACATTGCTATGTTTCTTTGTTCCCCAAGAGCTCAAAATACTATCCTAATTTGATACAGAAACATGTCAGGGATCTAAGGGTCATATGACAAGCTCTATAGTCAGAGTTACAATAAGCTAAAAGACATGCAGAACTATTGGTTGGCAATAAAATCTCTAAACTATGATTGTTTTTGAAATATCTGACCACTCTGACTCTACATCTATATGAGATTGTTTAGGATCATTCATAAACTAATTCAATGTCGGAAAAACATAGCACATGTCGGGTCTTGCAACTTTAAGATAAACTAATCTCTCAGCCGATCTTTGATATGAATATAGATCAAAGAGCAAAGGGTCAAGTGTACCATCAGGATTGGTAGAATGAGAAAGCATATCCAGGGCATAACTAGTCAACTTCGTATGTTGTTCCATGGACATGTCATAAGGCCTAGCACCAGCCACTCCCACCTCTCCAATTAGTTCCAAGGCATACTTATGCTGTGATGAATAAATCATTCTTTAGAGCGGGCGAGATGATCGCAATTCTTAAAAAATATTTTAGAACACCAAGATCTCTATTTTGTAGGTGAGAATTTAAGAAATTCTTGAAATTGATGTCAAGATCACGACACTAGAAAATTTGTGTTTCCACTGTCGGGAAACCTGTTTTAATCTGTCAATGACTTTCGTAGCTTACAAACTTCTTTAATTGACATTAAAACATGGCTAAGTCACTAAGAATTGAAACAAATATGTTCTTTACAAATTTGAAAGATGAAAATGAATCCTGAAAATTGAAATAAACTCGAAATAATTACGAACAAAATGATGAAAATTTGAAAGCTTTGTTATATATCTGAGTTGATGTCCATATTTTTACGATCTTGTAGGTGTTTGAGTGACCTAGTTCATGGACCATTTTTCCTCCGACTGCCTAAATTCACCCGATTAAATTATTTTGCATAATCCTTTTTTTTTTTTTTTGTGAGCTTTACTTTCATTTTCTCTGTGACAAAAAATAAAAATAAAAAAATTTCAGGCCAACAATTATATTTTATATTAATTTTTTTTTTAAAAATATTTAGTAAGTTGTGAATCACCGATGAATTTTAATATATTTAATTAATCATAATATATTAATATGTTTAAAAGTAACTCTGAAATAATTATTTAAACTAGAATAAGAAACCAAATTGGAATGAAACTTTACTAACTTTAAAGTTATATATAATTTTACTATTGAATTTAAATATATAAATCGATAAAATTAGTTCTATTCTTGTGAAAAAAATATAAATAATTTGTCCAAAAATATATATATAAATAATAAAAGAAGAACCTTCAAAAAATAAAATAAATAATAAATAAATAAAGTAGCCACACCACACAAAAAATCACCAAAATCTTCTTCTTCGCCACCAATCAATCAGTATTCAGTACCTCCTAAACCCTAGTCCGTGAATTCAACCATGGTGTGCATCAGGAAGGCGACAGTGGATGATCTACTGGCTATGCAGGCCTGTAATTTGTTCTGCCTGCCGGAAAACTACCAGATGAAGTACTACTTCTATCACATCCTGTCATGGCCGCAGCTACTGTACGTGGCGGAGGATTACAACGGGAAGATTGTGGGATACGTTTTGGCGAAAATGGAGGAGGAATCCTCCGAATGCCACGGTCACATCACTTCGCTCGCGGTGCTGAGGACGCACCGCAAACTGGGCCTCGCCACCAAGCTCATGACTGCTGCCCAAAACGCCATGGAACAGGTTTTTGGACGAATTTTCATTAGGTTTTCTATTTGTTTAGCTGTGCTGGGTGATTTGGCGGATTAAATTTTGAGTTAGTGTAATTGGATTAAGGATGCCGATTTGAAGTTGATGAAAAATATGAAGCTTTAATGAAATTATTTCTAATTTGGATATTACGTCTCCCAGTTTCAATCTCAGACTAATTTCTCTTCTCTGCATATTATGGTTTGCTAATGTTATATGTTTAAGGATGGATCTAGCAGGAGAGGCGCGAAATGTTTGCACTCCTAAGATTACAATTCACCCCATCCCCAGCTTTTCCCAACCACTAATTCAAATCCATGAAAATTGATTTCTCACTTCTCTGAATTTTGTTCTCAAGTAATTGTCTTTCAGTATTCTTAAAATTATTTTGCTTTTGAGATAAATTGTACCTGTAACTAAGCATTCCCAAATGAACACTACCTGTGCCTGTTGTGAATTCGTATAAGCTATGATAATATTTTTATCCTTTTCCTAGTCCTAGCATCCTCACTTTTTTTAATACCAACATGTTCTTAATTTTTCCGTGGCTATTGGTTTGTATGAGCCTACGGAAAGCAAAATCATATTCTCATGCCAAGTTTATTTTACCTACACGCCATTTGAATCTAGGATATAGTGTGAGAAAATATATAGTAAAAAATAACTTTATGCACTGCTTTCTTGTTTAGATTTAAATTTTTTGCAAATGCACCATATTGTTTCGAAAATCAGTTAATTTTCTTAGTGTAACACACAATTGAGATTAAAATAGGTCTCTAAGTTTTACAGTCATTATGTGGCATCATTCGTCCTTCAGATTTGAAGTTGGAATGTTACGGCAGAATGAATAAGTTGCTCGTTCTGGGCCTTTTTGGTCTTGGTTCGTGATTGTGTTATAATATGTACACTGAGGTGGGTCAATTTGCTTATTAGTTGTTGCGTTACTCTATTCTGTGTATTATTTCACATGAGTGCCATTGGCAGATAGAAATTGAATTACGTCCACTTCAACAGATAATTAAACCTTGCGTTTGTTTCTTGAACAGGTTTATGGGGCGGAATATGTATCTCTGCACGTAAGGAAAAGCAATAGGGCTGCATTCAATTTGTACACTGAGACTTTGGAATACAAGATTCATGATGTAGAGGCTAAATATTATGCCGATGGAGAGGATGCCTATGATATGAGGAAGCAATTGAAGGGTAAGAAGCAGCAGCCCCACCACCACCACCATGGTGGCGGTTGTTGTTCTGCAGACATGAAAGCAGAGGAAAAGCATGAGTTAGCAGCAGCCAAAACCGAGTGATGAGATTAATGCAAGGGTCAGAATTTCGTCAGTTTCCATGCTTGATGTATGAAAAAAGCTCTGAACTTTCTTAGCAATGTCCTGGAAGCTTGGATAATTGTTATAAACTTATTTATGTGTTGCGCATTTATACATCCTTGGGTCTTATTGATCCTGGCTTCAATAATTTTATACAGAGACTGCTAATTTGTTTCATAATGTTCACCTCGAAGAAACATGACAGCTCTTAGTGGATACCAACGCATGTGCTTCAATATTTTCTCCATACTTCTTGTGCAGGGAAAGTAAAAAATATTCGTGTATAATCCATTATGTGATTTTTATATCAGAAAACCTAATCAATTACACGTGGATTACGTATCTCTGGTGAGTGAATTGGTTATTTATATATATAGAAAGTCATATGATCTCATATTTTATCTTTAAATTTTTTAGATATGAATATGCTCTATTCATATCACATTTTTGTTCTGTGTCCATAGGCATATTTCATGTATCATATTGCCTAGTGATAAACGCTTAGCTCTTTTCTGATTCACTGGAAGCCATCCAAGCAGTGATGACATCCTCTGAATATTTGGGACCTGAGTGGTCGTTGATCCGGCAAATTCAAAACTTGCTTTCAAAAAAATATCTTAAATAATCATTCAACTCATCAAGTATATAACTACACTATTATTACATGTTTAGATGATCATCTGCAAATGAAAGTAAGCTAGTGACATTGAATTGAAATGGATAGAAGTTAAGGTGAGACATAAATATCCGAGATGAAAATAATATATATGATTTTACTTCTATTAACAATGTCCACGCAGATTGCAGGTTTTGAAAGAACCTCAACATGATATTGAAAATGATAACCAACTGTCCAAAATACAACCCAAATCAGCAACAACATATGAACACAAATTTTACCACTTGTGCCTAAATTAGAGATAGCATTGTAACACCTCCAATATTTATAACTGTTTTTATAAAATAGTTGAGAAAGTAGAAAAAAATATAGAATTAGAGATAGCAGATATATGAATCCGTAAATTTGGATTTGGAGCAATGCTTTTAAAATTTGTTAAATTTATTATAAAATTTGTTTTTTAAAAAATAATTATTGTAATTACAGAAATTCAAAATTGATAAACTACAATTTCCATTTATATATATAAAAAAGAAGCCACCTTTGGTCAAAGGAAGCTCCAAAATCCAAAAAGTCAGTCAATTATTTTCTTCTCTCCTTCTCACCACCCTCAGCTCCTTCTCACTCCATTTTCTGCATATATTTGCAGAAATCGAACAGATTTGACCAACCCCTGAATTTGTAGAGACAAATCAAGCAACAAAAATAATTTAAAATGTGTGGGATTTTCGCATACCTGAATTTCAACGTGAGTAGAGAAAGAAGTTATATTTTACGATTGCTTTTCAATGGACTCCGCCGTTTGGAGTACAGAGGCTATGATTCCGCAGGAATTTCCATAGATTATGCTCATGAAGCTTCCACTGCACCTCTCGTGTTTCGCCAAGAAGGCAACATTGAGACCTTAGTCAAATCTGTCTACCAAGGTGATTCTTTTTCTCGTTTCCGTTTCCATTTTTGTTGGGTTTTAATCTGGATCATGGATTTTCGGCGATGTACTTTGGTTTTTGTTTAGGATGGAGTCATAGTGACGTTGGTTTTGGGTTTATTGATCTTCTATTCGTAATAATCATCGCAAGAATGTTTTTTTTCACATTTGAATAATTTTTAATGGAATTTATTGTGATTTTACGCATGTTTAAGTTTCATATTCAGGATTTAAGTCATTTTATACAATATCCCATCTTCTTTTCTCTTGTAATGGAGCTAAATTAACAGATTAGTATCTTGCGTGATCACATTTTTAACAGTGCTACATTTGTGGGTTTGTTGATAATGTTAAGATTAGGACTTGGACCTAACTCCATATCAAAGCTAGTTCCAATCGAGATTGTCCAACTTCATATATAAACTGCCAATAACTTAATGCGGACGAGATATCTAACAAATAAGAACACAAGATAAATTCCATCTTTTGTTTTAAGAAATGGCATGATTCACCAAAAATATGGGAGAAAAAAATACAAGCTCACCAATAAATCATTTCAAGTCTAATGCCCTGGTATATGTCCATAATTTGGCAGTTTTTGTTTATTGTGGGATGACTACTTAATTGTAGTGGCTATGGTTTTTTGTGCAAATGAAGTTTCTTATTCACTTACATTTTCTCCCACGTTCGAGTGATTATTATCAGTTCATATTCTCAGAGGTCGGTGCCCCAACTTTATTGTGGGATGACTACTTAGTTGCAGTGGCTATGGTTTGGTTTTTTGTGCAAGTGAAGTTTCTTATCAACTTACATTTTCTCCCACATTCGAGTGATTATTATCAGTTCATATTCTCAGAAGTTGGTGCCACAAATTTAAATTTGGAAGAATCATTCTCAACTCATGCTGGAATTGCGCACACACGCTGGGCTACACATGGGGAACCAGCTCCAAGAAATAGTCATCCTCAGACTTCTGATCCAGAGAATCAATTCTTGGTTGTTCACAATGGGGTTATAACCAATTATGAGGTTGGTTTGCCTCTTGCCTTTTTAACTCCTATCACATATCTTCTTTTACAGAAAACATATGATCTGGTTAGCATATATATATTTGTTGTTGGATTGACTATTTGCATTTACAGCCTTCGCCGTTGCTTCATTATTCTACAAAAGTTTGTTTTGTTTCTTATGACTTTTTCAGCATTATGTCTTGCTTGACCACATGAAAATCTGTGAAATACTCAACAAGCTGGAGTTCGATATTCGCGGCACACGCAAGCTTTGTATTTCTTAATAGCTTAAGCCTCAAGTTAAGATCTACTAGTTTGAACTCTTGTCTGGGTTGTGAAATGTTTCCAATTCTTGATGCAAAGAAGAATTGCAGGAGTGAGAATTCAGGAGAAACACAGTCGAGGTCTTGTTTTGAGATAAACTGGGAGATATTTCTGCAGTAGATATTATCATTCTTACTATGACAAAAGCTTTGAATATGGATAGGAAATTATTAATATGAATTCCAGCATCATATAAGCCTGTGTCTGAAATGGAATACACCTATTGGCGTATATTTTACATGACCAGAAAGTAAAAGTTACTAACTAGGAATACCTAGTTGAACTAATATTTGAAGCCTTAAAGCTCAAGTTAGTAACTCCTAGTTGAACTAGTATTTGAAACCTTATAACTCATTTTACTTATTTTGATTAGATTATATTTTTATCTGCTGCATGGCATCCTGGAATATCTAGTTTAATGGGTTTTCAGATTTGATCTCATCAATGCGTCTGAATGGGAAAATGTACAACTATGTGTTTCATGTGGAATAATATGTTGCTTCATGCTTTCTGTTAAGATTAGGACTTGAGGCTAACTCTACCTCAAAAACTAGTTTCAGGGTGATGATTGTCCAAGTTAATATACACAACTCCAAATGACTTATTCCAACCGATGTGTGATATTTAACACACCCCTTCACGCCCAGAAATGAAAAACCGAGCGTGAAGTTTACAAGACATTATCGGGTGACGCATAGAGCAGTCCAACACATAATAGTAGACCTGAGCTCTGATATCATGTTAAGATTGAGATTTGGGCTAACTTCACCCTTGAACTTTTGGAGTGAAGTTAGGCCAAATTCTTAATCTTAATATGTTATCAGAGCTCAAACTCAACGTTACGTGTTGGACTGGTGGGCCACCGCCCACCCATTAATGTCTTATAAACTTTACGCTCTAGTTGTTCATTCCTGACCTTGGGAGGGTGTCTTAGATGTCTCATATCGGCTGGATTAAGTAATTGAGAGTTTTATATATAAATTTGGACAATCTTTCCTCTTGAGCTAGGTTTTGAGGTGGAGTTAGACTTAAGACCTAATCTTTAACACTTTCCTGCTAACATTGCTGGAAGATATCAAGTGGATAATATGGTGCTATGTGAATAACCGTTGCTACTGAACTTGTTTTCAGCATCTCCATTGTTGTGGTAATTTGATTTACTTGGTCTTATGGCTTAGAAAATGAATCTTTTCTCATATACATCAAGATGACATTTTTTTTTATATATCCTTTGTTTTACCGTATTTCTACATAGACTTAAGATATCATTGTTCTAAAGCTTGTGTGCATATTCATTTGCATTTCGATAATCTATCCCCGATTTTTCTATTTCTTGTCCATTCTAATATTGTGGTTTTTAGGTATTAAAAGAGACACTGGTTCGGCATGGTTTTACCTTTGAATCTGAAACAGATACGGAAGTAATTCCAAAGCTTGCAAAGTTCATCTTTGATAATGCAAACGAAGAAGGTATTTTACCGCCATAATTGTGGGACAATAATTGCTAAAAGTCTAGTTCCTCTTGTTTAATGTCTCTTTTCTTCTCTCCATACATAGTTTAATCATAAATCAAGTATTACGTGCATAAAAGCTGCACTTTTTCATCAATTCATCACATTGAAAACAACAGCGATAAAATTAACCATATTAAAACATACAACAAATTTGGTGGTTTAATGCATTGGAATTCATTAATAAATAATCAAATTGTGCGTAAATGCCTTATCTACTGCACAAACAAATACACAAGCTTAATGAACCTGAAGTGCTGTAATGCTGCTTTTAAAAAGGAAAAAAATAACGTGGAGAGATAGAAATTGCAACTTTGGTGAGAAAAACAAATTCTGGCTAATCCTGAAACAGTAGGAAAGTTTCATAAAATGTGGCTAGCAATTCTACCTGTTTCCTTTGGGTCTATTGATATTTCACGTATCTTGGCTCATGTATGATAATCCTTTATCATCAGTGTGATTGTTTTTGGCATATGTTTCTCCTGTTTTTTTTGGTACTTTTTACTGGATTAAGCTGTGAAGCTTCCCATAAGAATTTAACAGGTCACTTGTTTCTCACTTTTTATGTTCTTTCTTATGCTTTTGTATGAGTATTTGTTATGACATGGTCACAAAGTTCCTATGACTCAACAGGTGACAAGAGTATGACGTTTAGTCAAGTCGTGCTTGAAGTAATGAGACATTTGGAAGGAGCATATGCCCTTATTTTCAAAAGCCAGCATTATCCCAATGAATTGATTGCATGTAAACGTGGCAGTCCATTGCTCCTGGGTGTAAAAGTAAGTACTATGTTACCACCTCTTGTTGATGCAAAACTTTAACATGCAAGTAAGTAGTATGTTGCCTCGTGTTGATGCATTAACATACAATGCAAACGTGGCAGTCCACGAAATTTATATGCATGATGAATGAAAAAATTATTGTAGCTTTTTATATCCACAGAGCTCTGTGCTTGACTGAAGCACAAGCCTGCTGTTTCTAAAAATTCCCATAAACTTTGGCTAAGTCTGTTCTGAAAATGATATTGTCGTTATGTCAGGAGTTAACAGAGCAAACCAGCAATGGTGCATCTTTTAATGATGTGAAATATCTTTCGAGCAACGGGCAACCAAAAGAATTCTTTTTTTCGAGTGATGCAAGTGCTCTAGTGGAGCATACAAAAAAGGTCTTGGTGATTGAGGACAATGAAGTTGTTCATCTCAAGGTACTTTTAACTGTTACTAAATTGTATTCTATAATCATGCTTGTCACAATTGTTCCCTTAACCATTAAATTGACTTCAAACATTTAAGAAGTACCACATGCTCGTTATGTTCTGAATTTTGGACCTGAGAAAATATCATTTCCCAAGTCTCCTGATTAAGTTTCTGTTCCATCCTTCCCTTTTCTCGTCATTTTTTCTGTTCTTCAGCAAATGCATGAAACTGAATATTGTACTATTTATTTTCCAGAGCGTGCAAGCACTTCTGCAGTATTATTGGTGTAAAAATGTGACTATTTGTTGCAGATCCTTGCAAAAATCTTGAGCTTTGGAGGTGACCAAATGATCAGATATTCTGTTCTATCTGATGCATGCCTAACTATTGCTACTTAAGGGCTTGTCTAAAACTGACTTAAATTAACATGATCAGTTTTTGGAAATCAATTATCTTTGTTGTGCTATGAAATACCAACAAAATTAAATAAGTTCTCTTTCTTAAGAGTCTTGAATTTCTGTATTTCAGACTTGCCCGCCCTTCAATTTGAATCAAATGAGAAAAGCATTGACCCTATCCTATCGTAACTTGAAAATTGGTTATATTACTTTTACATGAAGACATTCTCTCTGTCCAAGGTCCTAAAATGGTACCAAATGTAGTTAAACAGGGATGGAATGGAACCAAATGATGTAAATGTTTGGGGACATTTCTTTAGTTTGTATTTATTAGTTCTTTTGACTTTGAGTGTTAATTTTACATAAGTTTAGGGGTGTATATTCTGACTTTTGTACTTGATCTTTGGTAAAGTGGAACTGCTTTACTTGAGAAACCATCATTTGTACAATTACTGGAGGGTTTTGGCGTGTGTTGCACATGTTGCTGTTCTATGTTTGTTCTCCTATTGTTTGCATTGACACAATTTCTTAGTCTTCCTTTCTACCATTCAAAGTGCATTTTTTTATTTTTTAAATTCAGTGGAAGTCAATTGACCAATGGAGTCCGAAACAAAGGTAAATTTTTTAAACCAACCCCTTGTGCTGATTGAAGGTGTCATTTTATAATATATTTTGTGCATTCAGGAACTTTATGAATCAAGGATGTGTTTGGTTAGTGACATGATTATATGTAATTAGATTTGCTTCAACTTCATTTTACGTTATGAGTTGCGCACCAGGGTGGGTGATTGATATTCCCAATGGCTGGGATTGCACCTGGAATTTTGATTAATCAGGAAACCATGTTGCCAAAAATGGTTGGTTGCTTATCCCAATGGCTGAGATTTATTGAGCATTGCAACCAACTATCCACTGGCAGTGATTTAAACTTGTGAAGAAGGGGAAGTAGTTCAATTATTTTTAGAAGAAACGGATAAGGTGAGAATTGAGTCGAGGATAATGTTTGAAGAAGGCTTTGCTATGATCATATTTGACAAGCTAAATACTTTCTTTACAGGATATATGTTCTCAGAAGTTTTGGTAGTGAATCTCGATGTTGTTTATCAAGCTTTGTCCTATTCATCAACCCTCAGAGACATAAAGGAATGACTTACCTTAATATGTTGAACATCTTCAATTGTGAATTTCATATTTGGTCATTGTATCTTTATCACACAAAATACAAGTCACCTACATTGACTTGCTTAAATCCATCTCTGCAAAGTGCAAATTCTACTTTACAATTTTATAGTTTCAAGTTTCATTGAAGATTATTCTGAGTTATTATCCAAAACATTGGAAGTCATTACCGGTTTGTTCACATGCAAATGTTATGTCTTTTGGTCCAATTTCTGCCTGCTGAAATTTGTAATATCTTGATTTTTATCGTTTGAAGGGTGTTATATGACGTGAATGATACCAACNAGGTTGAACAAATAAATAAAGGGGAGTACGAGCATTATATGCAGAAAGAAATTCATGAGCAACCAGAATCTCTTACAACATCAATGCGAGGAAGGCTTTTACGTGGAGGATCCTGTAAAGCCAAGAGTGTCCTTTTGGGAGGATTAAAGGATCACCTCAAAACCATAAGAAGAAGCAGAAGGATTGTTTTCATTGGTTGTGGTACAAGTTATAATGCAGCTTTAGCTTCAAGGCCCATTTTAGAAGAACTTTCTGGTTAGTCATGCGTCTAAATTTAATATGTAGAATGTAATTATATTTTAAATATCAAAATTTAATGTACTACATCGTTATTAAAGCAAGACTATTTTATAACATTTTAAAAAATCAAGTCTCTAACATAACATAAATTTACAGCTTCATACAGTGCTATGTCAATTGTCAAAGAGACCAAAATGTGGTCGCATCTAGAGAACCTAAAGTACTATATTATAGAGGGGCGTTTTAAGAAACAAAATGCTGAACCAAAGAGACCAGAAGTGCTTACTCTGGGTCGCTCTCTTTCTTACATATGGAGTATAGATTTCTAATGCAAATGGTGAGAATCCATTCCTAAAATAATTACGTTACTGGCACTGCAGGTATTCCCGTGACAATGGAGATTGCTAGTGATCTTTTGGATAGACAGGG
This sequence comes from Primulina huaijiensis, assembly GCF_012295235.1. Classification (NCBI taxonomy): domain Eukaryota; kingdom Viridiplantae; phylum Streptophyta; class Magnoliopsida; order Lamiales; family Gesneriaceae; genus Primulina; species Primulina huaijiensis. The sequence continues at coordinate 22,732,800 of NC_133307.1, forward strand.
CCCCATTTACAGAGAAGATACAACCATTTTTGTTAGTCAATCGGGTGAAACTGCTGATACTTTACTAGCATTAGAATATGCTCTTGAGAATGGTGCATTGTGTGTTGGCATCACAAATACTGTTGGTAGTGCAATAGCCAGGAATACCCACTGTGGTGTTCATTTAAATGCTGGCTGTGAGATTGGTGTAGCCAGCACCAAGGTAAACTAACTGCATATAAACCCTTATTTGATTTACGTAATAGTACGAAAAGAAGACCTAGTTCTAAGTTGTTCGGTAGCAATGACGTTGAGTATCTCAATCCTTGGACTTAAGATTGAGTCAGCATCCTTTTATGAAGTTAGCTAATTATTTGTTTCATCAAACAGGCATACACAAGCCAAATCGTAGTCATGGTTATGTTGGCTCTTGCAATTGGAGGTGACACATTATCTAGTCAAGCAAGAAGGGAAGCTATAATAGATGGTCTATTTGAGTTGCCAAGTACGTATGTGTGAACTTTGGTTGTTTCCCCACACATTTTTTGATGACTTTTGTGCGTTCTATGTTTTTAATAAACTGTAGGTAAAGTAAAAGAGGTGCTGAAGCTAGATGAGGAGATGAAAGAACTTGCAAAGTTACTTATTGCCGAACAATCTCTTCTTGTTTTTGGAAGAGGATATAATTACTCTACAGCTCTGGAAGGAGCCTTGAAGGTAAAAGAAGTGTCACTCATGCACAGTGAAGGTATGCTTGCTGGTGAAATGAAACATGGTCCATTAGCTCTAGTCGATGAGACTCTTCCTGTTGTTGTTATTGCCACCCACGATACTTGTTTCAGGTTAGTCTCTTGTATTAAAGAAACACAATTGCTTTCATTAAGAGAATTTCCTTAAAATTTTCTTCTCATGAACAGCAAACAGCAGTCGGTCATTCAGCAACTTCATGCTCGCAAGGGTCGACTAATAGTCATGTGTACTAAAGGAGATGCAGCATCTGTCTGTGTTGGTGGATCTTGCCGCGTGATTGAAGTTCCTCAGGTTGAAGATTGTCTACAGCCTGTAATCAACATAGTTCCATTGCAGGTAAATTGTCATTCAAACTTATCTGCCACCTTTTTTCTATTAGTGAGTGCAAATTTTAAAATTTCATGTCTCAGAACATAACTTCGTTCATCTTTCTAATAATTACAAGTTCTAGTTGGAGTTTCATTAATCTTATCGTTGGGAACAACAGTTACCTTTGTTGTCCTGTGGACACCATATGGTATAATGATCGAAATCTGGTGTTTAGACAGTTGCACAATTGAAAAAATTTGAGTTATGTGACTACCATTAGTTAAGCTTTTGGCATAATGACAATAAGTGTGAGATCCTACTTTTATATATCCCTTGGATGTCAACGTAAATCAGGAACTTGCGTTTTATATGAATGGAAATTTTAGCAACTCCCTTTGATCCCTGTTAGTTTTCTTGGCTGCAGCTCTTGGCGTATCATCTAACTGTTTTACGGGGATACAACGTTGATCAGCCACGAAATCTTGCAAAGAGTGTTACAACTCAGTGAGGAATACAAAGACTCGACCTGTGGTTGTATGTGCCTTCTAATCCTTGACAATAGCATAAAGCTCTTCTGCAATATTTTGCTATGTTGATTCGGGTTCATCCCATTATCCGCACACATTAATTTCTGGGAAATCGGTAGTTGGTACGTGATGTAACTAAGTGGCTTTGCATTAATCCCCATGTTCACTCCTTGTTATACCTTGTCATCGAGAAACTGTTAATGGAAGGCTGTCTATTTTGTCCATTTGGACGAGGCCTTGAGCCTCTTCAGATTTGTGCGGGAAGTGGGCTTGTAATGTGACACGAGTTTTTCTTTTTGGTTGAGCTAGTTTTGCACGACTGGTATATAAAGAGATTGTACTAAAGTATAATTGGTGAAATCCCATCATTTTTGGTGCTCACTGTTTAGGCATTGTGTATTATGTCTGTCCACTTTTATGTAATTCTGTATTTGTTCTACTTTCAACCTGTACAATAAGTACGCATTTGTTACATGTTTGAATGTATATTCCACCACAATATCTCAAAATATAATTATTTAAAAATATTTTCAAAAGGATTTACACAAACAAATTAATGAATTTGTATTATGAATTTAAAATTCCAACTTCAAATTCATCGGTTACAAAAATCTGAATTGAAATTGAACCAAATATTATTTGTATATATTTTTAGTTAAACTATAAATTATATAAATTAAATTATTTATAGTCAGATCAAACTAGATCTATTAGGTTTAATTTAATTATTGAGCTACATCAGATAAAGTTTAGTTATAATTTTTGTGCTGTCAAACAAAATAATTTAAATTTAAATTAGAAATGAAACTTAAAATGGTTCAAAGTCGATTTAAATTCAAACGTTAAATTCATATCACATTAGCAATCACTATCGATTTAATTCATTTGCATCCAAATATATACACTCGTATTAGTAAAAATTTGCTAAAAAAGGAAAAAGAATGGGCGACATATACATATTGCATACTTACAAGAAGAATATAACCTATATATCCTTCCATTTTCAAACACATTACCCAACTTGTGTAACCACAGGTCTCGATGTCTCTAACCTAAGAACAATGATCTTCACCAACTTCTCGAGCAACAATCCCATAATTCGGGCACGAAACTTGAGAGTCTACGACATCAAAGATTGGCAAACTTGATATAAGGGCGGTAGGTGATCATTTTCTACAGGTTATGTTAATTTGGTTGCCGAAAGCAGAAATAAAAATCAGACAGGTTAAAAACTGCCCAGTTGATTCAGTAAACGCCTGGCCAAAATTGTACAGCATGTTCTCATCCATTTATCGTTTGGATTCCAATCCAATGTGCATAAGCCACCCACCTAATGTATGAGTTTCAGGAAGTAGAATCAAGGCAACAATGGATACAAGCAAAAAGGTGTTTTAGTAATAAAGCACAAAAATCTTACATCAGGGATCCCAAAAAGGTATTGCCTGTCCGAATAGCAAAACACATTGTCCCTAGTATGAACTTATGTTCATGGAACAACGGTTCTAAAATACGTTGTTCTATAACTCCAGCAAGTATTTGGTACCTACACAATAAAGAAAACTAGTCAGTGAAGCATGGCAGAAGAAATGCTGCATACTTTCAAAAGTTAAAATTTGGTGATAAGTCGTATAGACTATACCTAAGGTTACTTGAAACTGCCATAAAGACTCCATATGCAACACTTGTTTGTAGAATGGGTAAATCGTTCGTTTCACCATCAAAAGATGCAACAATTGCTATTCGTGCAGCGATTAACAGAACTGTTAAACCAGTGCCAATCTACATAAAAGATCACATAATGGCTTCATAAAAATCGTCTGTCCACAATGAACACAGTTTGAAATAAGAATACAAAACATTGTCTGTCACCTTATAATAGAAAGTACAAATAAAAACACAAAAGCAAGTTACCCGATTCCAAGTAAAAGAAAATGAAAGTTGAGAAGTAAACAATAACATTTATGGTGGGTAAAGTAAGACGCGTATTGCAATCTCAATCGTCCATGTATGCAGAGAACTCAAAACTTTCTACGAGGCCGAGACGATCTCAATCGTCCATGTATGGAGAGAACTCAACTTTCTACGAGGCCGAGACGGGAAGGAGGTCAGCTCTATCACCAAATCCATACATAGGAAAATTGTGATGTTGTTAAAATAATTGATCCTCTTTTAATGAAGAAAAAGTGGCTGTAGCCTGTAAGATCCGACAAACTATTCTTAAAGGCGCTTCCTATAAGAAATAATGGCTCATTGGAACAAGTTTTATTCCAAAATGTATTTGCACAGAGAAGCCAAACTGAACAAAAATGTGTTTTTTCTCCTCAAAAAATCACTTTTAGGTTTAATGTGGACATTAAATTATGTCTTTTTAACTTTAAAAACGCTTTAAAAACTGTAAAAAAGAAGCCCAAAATGTAAACATACAGGTTTTGCTTCAATTTACTTGTAATTTTTAAAAATGTGCTTTTAAATTTTATATCTAAAAATGCTGCTGCTTCTATTTCAAAACTTTTTTAAAAAAAACATTCGTTGATAAAGTGGTCTTTTTGAGCTAAGTACTTCTGTATCCAAATTACCCACTAACCACTTTAACATCTAGAGAGAAAGACAGAGATAAAAGTTCATAATAGACAAAATACTCCACATGTGAGACAATGCAATCTACTAAGAGCGCTGAATTCCAGAAATTTTTTGCAATATTAAAATCAAATTTATTATTTCCTAAATGGAATATTGACTTACCAGAGATGCACCGGTCCCTACTACAAATAGTTTTCCTCCATTTCTCTGCAAGGCAGAATATATAACTCTAAGTTTCATGATTTCACTCAATCCTTAATACAGAACTGTGGCTTCAATCTATTGTTAAATAAATATCAACTAACCATTATAGCCCCTATCCTTTGTAAAAGTGAATAGGATATACCAGCAAAGGCAACCTGCAACAAGACTAAAAATCATTCAGTAGCGATACACAAGTTTGTGAAAAATGAGCTTGCACAGTTTGAATGTCACCTGAAATGCATTATCAGGGCACGCATAAAAGAACTTATTGAGACATCCAGCATTTACAGACAGAGGTGGTTGGAGAGAAACAGTAGGGGCTGGTAGCCAAACAAGCATGAAATCTGCGATGATGGCCATTGCCTGAGACATTGAATAAAAAAAATATGATGAAGGAACAAAAGTAAAGTTTCAAAAGTTCGATCAGTTTTATCTTTCAAAATATGGTAGGAAATTGCTTAATTATTTAATTATTGAAGATTTAGATTGAAGGGATTAATCATACCAAGAGAGGATTAAGGAATGATATCAATGAAAATGAGTTGTCAAACTTTTAAATCCTTTGAAGTGGGGTGGCCGAAAATTCTATTAAAATGGGGTGAGAATATTGCTTAAATCTTGTATTTTAAATCTTTAAAATTTTATCTACCCATTAAGTATTTTAGTGAATTAAATAATTAATTTAGAGTAGGCGAAGGACAAGCTGGGGCAAGATGACATACTCATAAGAAATTAAGAATTGCGTGAGTTAAGAAATGGATTTTGATGCATATCTATAACTATCTCGGTAAGTTCAAGGACATATAAGTGATGTATCACATTAATCCTTTTCCGGTATAGCTAAAGATACAACAATCTGATATTAGACATACCAGGTCAGCAAATACAAAATCTAGCTCCCTTGTGAAATTTTTTTGACGCCCTGCCAGCTCTGCAGCAGTCTGACACGTAGATGGTACATAGTGAGCAATAATCACGTCTGATTAACAAACAAGACATTGAGAGATCATATATACCAAAAATGAATAAAGTAAGGCGACAAGCAATCAATCAGTCACTTCTATAGAGACCATCATCAATTTTTAAGGCCGTTCTATCATGGGTGGCTTCTCATGCACTACAAAGTTCCCAACTGGTGTCGCAAAGCAATATTCCAATTTCCAAAATGCACTTCCTTCCACAATAAACCCGAGTTTGAATGGACCAAAAAGTCAGCAAAGAAAAGCCATTTAATGCCTCTATATACCAACAACCTGATCAATTAGGAAAATGGAAATGAGCTGTAAAACTACGATTCTAAAGAGTCTGACCAGGAATTGTGTTGAGGACTCGATTCAATTAATGCATTTTGAAGGCCACAAACTTTTGAGAAGAATTCCATATGAAATCTGAATTTTTTCCCTCATTTGAGGGCTACTTCCCCCCTTAGGTCGAGCCTCTCTAGCCTATAGAGATCCAGATTTTCAGCAATGTCATCCCAGGTTCCAAAACTATGGGGAAAAGTATTAATCTTGAATGATTTAGGTAAAAGGACAAACCTTGGCGAAGACTCCAACACCACACTCGATGGCGACTTTAGTCAAGAAAAGATCATCAGCAAGCAACCTTTCCTTAAACCCTCCAAATCGAAGCAACCAGCCAAGAACCGGGGAGTTCTCGAGGTCAAAATACCGATGAACTACCATCGCCGGAATCTTTCCCGACTCAATGGCAACAGCCAAATCATCGGGGATATTACTCAACGATCTACCCACCTCAGCCAAGGCCCCGAGCGCCTCTCCCCTGTTTAGCTTCTTCTCCACAGTTCCATCACTGTTATCTCCTCCACCAACATCGCTTCCATCAGCACTGGAGATGTCGGAGGAAGGACGAGAGAGGATTTTTGGCGATGAATTGGAGGAGAGAGTAGTTCTCCGCAAATGGGTATTCAAGAATACGTAGGTGACGGATGATGGGAAGTAGTGGTTGCACAGACATGGCGATACAATGAATTGAGACGCAAGGTGCGAAGAAACTGCGGTAATCATGCCGGCAGCGGTTGAACGTGTGCGTAAGTGCTTAAACTAAAGAGTTGCGGCGGCTCAAATGCTTGCAGACGGTATAATAATTCGACGAAAACCGAGGCCGCGGATGCGAAAAAATATCAACGTGGGTGTTTTTGGCAACGAGATATCTAGCAAAGTTTTTAAGATATCTTCCTTTTGTTGTTTTCCGACAATAATCGATTTGACATGGTATGGAAGGCACATTCCAATTCGAAACATGGATAAAAATCTCTTTAAAAAATTATAAAATCAGCCATTATAATGACGTGTGACGTTTTAAGTGGCTCAAATTATTTACAAAAGTTTTTATTTTTTTTATCCAATTATATTTATTATCATCAAGACAGATTATTATCGTTTGAAAAGCGTATTTGATCATTATCATATTTGTATGAAGGAAGATTAAAAAAAGGGAGATATTTTAAAACCTTAAAAGATAATATCATATGTGAAAGTTATTATTATTTTGAGGTTAATTATTGTATTTTCTAAGGAAAAAAAATTTGGATATTAAAAACATTTCAAACATGGTATATGGAGTTAGAAACTACTGTATAAAAATAACTAAAACCATATCGTTGTTGATAATAGAATTGTTACCCGTTCTCGTTTGGCAAACGAAAATAAAAAGGATTTCTCGCGTATAATTCCACCGAATTAAATTCAACTACAACATTTTATGGACTAAATGCAATAAAATATAACGCAATTAGATATCAATATAAAAGAAAAGTTCGCCAATCAAAACCATATAAAAAATACATATTTTTTTAGAGTAAATCAACAATTTAATTAAACACCGTCCAAGTCAAGTTTAACAGATTTGCTTATATACAGAGGATTGTATTCCTTATGCACGACAGATACACCCTGAAGTAATCCATGCGAAGCCAAAATATGGAATACCTCATTAGCCGTGCGTCTACAATGTTGGACACAATGGCTTCATCATCCGCATACTGAAGTGAATGAGATATCGATCTTGAAAAATTGCTAGCGTTGGTCTCGAGGATGACAGGATGCCAATGGTTTTGAGATGTCATCATCATTCCTCCCCTTGCTGCCAGTAGTTCAGCGACATAAGCTGAGAAAACTCCATCTAAGCACAAAGGCCAAGTAATTAACACTATTCCTTGTTCATTTCTGGCTACTACACCAATACCCACCGGCTGAATTCCCCGTGACACCACCACATCAACATTAATCTTTACAATCCCTGATGATCGTGAACACCAAGAAGTATGTATAGATGGAAGCGAGGTCTTTGGAGAGACCATTGGTTGACATGCCAGAAATTGTTCCCACGGAGAACTTGCTCGAACAACATCCTTAGGTGGCAACGCTTTACCCTGATGTACAAGTTGATTTCTATCAAGCCAAATGCTCCAAGATACCATTGCAACACTGCCTAAATCATCTCTAGTCCCATTCAATGTTATCCAGCTCCAAAGATCCATGAAAGATCGACCCTTAAAACGAGCAAGTATCAGCCACATTGCCGATTCCAACCATACATATTTTGCTCCAGAAAAGTTCCACAGAGCATGAAAACTATGCTCCGGGAAGTAATGGCAGCGCGGACAAGAGGTGTCAATGGAAATGCTTCTTGCTGCCAGATGAAGATTAGAAGGTAATACCGCATGGATGGCCTTCCAGATAAAGATTTTGATTTTGCTTTGAATGTTCAAGTGCCAAAATTTTCGGAAGAATTGTGCACTATTCCTTGATAAACCGTCACTACTTCCAACTCCATCTGCCATCGCAAGATGATATCCGGATCTAACCGAGTAAATTTCATTAGAGTTATAGTGCCAAATGATTTTATCACTTCCAGACAGAGCGTAAATGGGAAACGTCAAAATTCATCATGGTCTATTGGCCAAAAAAACTGTTCAATTAAGGACCAATTCCAGTGCCCAGATTCTGTTCGTAAATCGCCTACTGTCAAATTCTCAAGATGTGAATCCGGAATTGTGATGGGCTTAAAAGTGAGGTCGCGTTGACCAAGGATCCGTAAATGCTCGGACAGATATTCCAGAACCAATCTTCCATGGCAGTCCCTCCCTTTTTAAGCAAATTTATACCACAAAGCAGACTTCTCGATTCGTACGATGGATTAAATGCATCCATCCTCCACCAGAATTTCGTAACCATCATTTGAAGAGAACGGCATAAACCAGGGGGAATCTTGAAAACGAACATAATATAATTAGAGGTGGCTTGAGCAACAGCCTAATTGAGATCTCTCGTCCAGCTACAGAAAACATATTGCCTCGCCAAGATTGTAAATTTCGAAGTACTCTTTGCTCGACTCCATCAAAGACCCGGTTTCTAATTCTACCTACAAAAGCCGGGAGACCTAGATATAGTTCATGAGATTCATTTTGAGGCATTCCCAGAATGTGAAATACTTGAATTTTCTGAATCGATGTCAAGTTGGAGCCAAGATTTCGATTTGTCAGTGGATATATAGAGCACCATGAAATAAATCAACTCCAACAATATGCACACAAGTGTTTTCCCCAACTTGAGATGTATTATTTTCAGTGAGCCATCTAAAAAGAACTGATGGAGAATTAATATATAATAATAAGTAGTAGGAACTTAGAAGATTGCTAACCTATTCAGATTGCCAACAGGATCAGAGTAATAACATTCCTGCATTAAGCATACTGTATCAAGAAATGAAAGCTGCTCCCCAGAAACCACCCAAAGCACCAGTTCTCAGGCGTCACTTCAGCCACCACTGCCGGCTGCCGCACATATTCAGATAACCTTTTTGCCCATTTATATTCATATAGTGTTGCTTATAATATACTCTTGAAGCAAAAGTCCAACACCAGATAAGTATTCATTTTTGCATCATGAAACTCATTTCATTAACAAAAGTCCCATAAATTTGAGACCGGACAGTTTCTAACACCAATGCTCTCGATTCTCAATAAAGACGGAAACACCAACAGCAGTAGTTAGTTACATATACTGTTTACAGACAAAATTCCATTCTCACAAGCTGGTTCCAACTTCCAATTAAAAAGACAATCTTCGTCCGAAAAATTCACAGGCACTTGTGGTACTCAAGATCCAAGAAGAACTTGAATTCATGCAAATTGCATCTAACAATGGGAGGGAGAATGGAGAGAAAACAGATGAATCCAGACACAAAAACCAGGTTTGAAGAATGCATTAATAGTTTACATCGACTCATTTACCACCTACGAAACAGAGAGACAGCATTCTCAAACATCCACCCACAGTTCCTACCGCCACATAACTCGTTTGTACACAAATACACTTAGAAAATTCATAAAAATTTGATGATTAGAAATATTAAAGTAATCTCAACTTGAACACATTCACAAAAACATATATAATCCGGGATAAAGAAGAGGCATAAAATAATTGGGACGAAAATTATTTTTTCGATTGCCACTTTCCACTACTTGTCCGCCATGATGTAATTTCAAGAAACACATAAGTCTATCTAGCTAGCACAAAAGTAACAAGACGAAAAATCAAATATTCTATAGTAATATTGGCCATCAGAATAAATAAACTAAAATCTTATTGTACCCTTCAACAAGATTCAGAAAATTTCACAAAAAAGGTAATTAGGAATCCAAACAATCTCTTCATCCCCCCGAATTCCCCACTCAAGCTCAACATCTTGGCTTCCGGAATACATTCCACAAACAATTCAAAAGACAACACGGAATTGTGGTGCCTCGGCGCCGCTTGCCGGCAGAATCTCCCAACGGCAAGGTTCGAGCTCGTCAGATACGGAGCAAAACCCCGCCAGAGTCACCTTGTCAGCGGTAGCAGCGACAGAACCAACTCGAACACCGATATTTCAGCGGGAAGCTGGTCGGGTTTCCGAACCTCTATGGCTCCGTTCCTGCCGGGGACCTCTGGCACCGTTTTGGGGTCGGATATAGGGGCCGGAGTTGGTTCCTCCCGCTTGCTTCCGTTACCGTTACCTTTTCCGGTGAACCACGATAGAATTCCCATTGGGATAGGGCATTGTTACAATTTACAAAGAAGACGCGAAGTCTGGTCGGAACCAAACAAGGGTTCAGCTGAATCTTGGCTCCAAAGAAAAACTGCTCGGTATATGTGAACCATCCGAACCGGTCACCAAATAGGCTTTTTTTTACTCAATAAAATTTTGATCCGAATCGGTCAAATCCGGTCCAATTCTATTTTATAGAATCAAATTACAACTTGAGACATCCATATAAGAGTTTCTCTTATTTACTAATAGGAGTAATCCGAAAAATAAATTGCTTACTTTCATAGAAAAATTATATTTCATGACATTTACTTTTGATTTTCCAACATCAATAAATTGAATTAAGGTAAATTGGAATTTTTTTCCATAAAAAATGTTGACTAAGTTTCTTGCATGTAGTTGGAAATTATTTTTAAAAATATGTATTATATAAAAAAAATTCAACAAAATATATTATTCAATAGGACAATTGTTTTAAAAGCCACACCTTATTTTCTAAGAAAGAGTAGCCGTATCGGATCAACTCTGTTTATATTTATGATAAAAAATAATATTTTTTTATTTAAATAAGATATTTGTTTTATAAAATTGACACGTGATATAATCTCACAAAAAATTTGAGATATCTCACGTATATATATTTCAATACACGAGATGATTATTTTTAAAAACAAAACAACACCGTGAGTCTATTTTGATAATTTCTTCTTGATAAAATCGAATCAGCAGTATCATTTATGCTCTATATATATTATATCAAATAATGATATAGAATGAATATATTTCATCCAACCTCAATTTCAATCATGAATAAAAACGTATACGCCGTCATACTTGTGGAGAAAATATCTAACTCAAAAATCAAAACGATGATAGCGATGAAGAAGGACAGAAAGTGAAATATTATTAAGAGATATATATTACAAGTCAACCATCTCCGAATCATTGAGCAGCTTCCAATTACAGATCGATCGGAATGGATTGTAGAAGTAGATTAGTATGTGTGACAGGAGCTTCGGGGTACGTAGCTTCATGGCTGGTTAAGCTTTTGCTGCTAAATGGCTACACCGTCAAAGGCACGGTTCGAGACCTCGGTTAGTAACTCGCTTTTTGTACGTGATTTTATGTAATGAATGCTGATTTTTATTTTAAGATATGCAGGGAAGGCTGGTAAAGTTGCGCACCTAAAAGCACTTGAAGGAGCTCAAGAGAGACTGCAGTTATTTGAAGCCGACTTGATAGAAGAAGGGTCTCTTGATTCAATTATACATGATTGTGTTGGACTGTTTCACACTGCATCTCCCGTTTTGTATTCAATTTCTGATCCACAGGTTCGTTTCTTTGTTCGTCGACCTTGTTTTGAATTCATGGAATACCTGGTTCAAAAACAATAATACTTAATATATATATGATCAACGAGTTGATATCTGATGAGCTTATATATTAGGCAGCAAAGATCAGATTTAAGAAGAATGATATATAAATGATCAATATTGACGTCGAAATTCATTAATCTGCGCTTTAAAGTTTCAATTTAGACCTTGGTTGGTATTTCAAGTCGTTTATTGCTCAAATTTATTAGAAACAACTGATTGAACCATCGGTGAACGGAACGCTAAACGTCCTCAAGTCATGCACCAAAGCACCATCTATCAAAAGAGTTGTGCTCACATCTTCCATAGCTTCAGTTACACTCAACAGAAATCCCCGTGGCCCGGATACCATAATGGATGAGACCTGGTTTTCGGACCCCGAATTATGTAAAGAAACAAAGGTTTTGTATCTGCACTCTATATGCGTCTTTAACTGACACCATAACGAGATAGGAAGCACAACATAGAGTCTGAACAATCTAATATATTTTGTGAACATTATCTCTTTTTATACGAGGCCTGTTTCTTTCAGCAATGGTATTGGCTTGCGAAGACATTAGCAGAGCAAACTGCGGTGAAATATGCAGCACAAAATGGGATTGATCTGGTAGTGATGAATCCCGGGTTCGTGATTGGTCCTCTCCTTCAGCCAACTCTCAATGCTTCGTCTCACTTCATTTTGGACATCATAAAAGGTACTATACACAAGCCTCAGGACTCTTGAGCCTGTTCCATCTTTGAGATAACATAATACTTACTGTTATCTTATTTAAATGACATTGCAGGAAAAAAAATATTTCCCGACTATCAATTTGTTGATGTTAGAGACGTTGCGTCTGCTCATGTTATGGCTCTTGAGGATTCATCGGCTAATGGAAGATACATTTTAGTCGAATCGTCGGTGGACCATTACGAAGCTGTGCAGATTTTACATGAGCTAGTTAACCCTTCACACAACAATCCTTATCAGAAGTATATATTTCTAGAACTTATAGTTGTCATCTTTTAAATACGATAAAGTTTACAACAAGATATGGTGTTATTTACTTGTTAAATTTGATTGTGATTGCAGTGTTACTGGGAATCTAACAGTTAAGGTGTCCAAGAAGAAAGCCGAGAGTTTGGGGTTGAATTTTATACCTATGGAGGTGAGCTTCAAGGACATGATCGAGACTTTGAGGCATAAAAACTTCCTCCACATTTGGAAGAGGCGGGACCAGTGTTAGGCAAGGGCAGTTCTATTCTATGTTGTGTTTGATGCGTGTCTAGTTAGAGTCGCCGGACTCCTAGAAAGGGAGAGAAAAAAGAGATAAATTGGGATTATACAATATTTCTCTCGTGTATCCTACTGCACTAGAACATGTAATTAACTGTATGTTTTTATTACAATTATAATTGGAATTACAACTTATATAAATGTTTCAAATTAATTTGCATCTAGTTTAACTGAATGTTTTTTTTTTTTAAGTTACTCTCATATTCATGTGTATTAATGAGGGGAAAAATTACAACCTTAGTTATATAAATTGGCTTGTTTAGAATTTTAGTCATATAATTTATCAAATTTTAATTTTAATCTAATAACTTGATATATATTTTTCGATATTTTTTTATCAAAAGCTATTAAATTAACTAATTGAATATTGTATATTTGGCACGAATACTCAGCTCACTTGGCGATAATAAAGCATTATGCTGCACACGTTAAAATCCATGAAATGTTCTCTAATTCGGGCTATTTATTGTTTTATTTTTGTTGCTTTCATCGTATGAATTCATGAATACTTCCGATGCTGCAATCGCTTATTATACACCGGACTGGGCTGCTTCCGCCTTGGACAAAAAAGAGTGAATGGGGAGGCTTGGTGCATGCTTAATGCTTTCGGAAATTTGGAAAATGTTCTATGCTACGCTTCGGGTTTCTGGCAATAACTAATGAAATTCTATCTAATTATATGGTTGCAAATTAAGAAGAAAACATTCGTGGAAGAATCCCATGCTAATATTACTACAGCAACACGTTCAAATGAATCGATCTATATATTTACAACTTGATTAATTGTTCTGCCGTCGATTACATTAAATAGGACGGACTGCAGCGGAATCAACGACATGAAAACAGCTGGGGACCAATGAACTGATGCCGTGAGATAATCTTGAGGTGAGATAACGGTGGTGGTGGTGGCTGCTGCATTTTCCGGCATGAGGGGAGGCGTTGCTAGCTTTGACAAAGGGATGATCTAGAAGCATGTCGGCAGTACATCTTGATCTTGGATCCTTAACAAAACACTTCTTGAGAAAATCTACGGCCTCTTTCGAAATCTTCTTAGTACTCGGGATCTCCGGAATCTGATCACTACAGCCGATCGTCATCATCACATCCGCGGCAGTCGTCCGGTTGTCGAACTTCCAAGGCGATTTCCCAGTCAACATGAACAAGAGGGTGCATCCCAAAGACCAAACATCTGATTGAGGTACGTATGTTTGATTGGCTATCGACTCCGGTGCCGCATAAAGAACGGTGCCCCTGAATCCCCCGACATCCTCATCATCGCCGCCACGCATGTTAATAGCACTTCCGAGATCTGCGAGCTTTGCAGTTTCTTCGCCAAAAGTGTTCGCACTCGTTTTCTCGTCACCATCTTTAACCAGTAAGACGTTGTGTGGCTTAATATCGCAGTGCACATACCCGAGTGCGTGCATATGAGAAAGAGCCGTGAGAATCGATCTCGTGTGATTTTTGATAACAGGCTCCGGCAAACCTTTGCCGCCGCAAGATTTGATGATATCTGCCAAACAACCTCCAGATGCGTACTCGAGAAAAATATTGTATAGTTCCTGGCCATCTTCTAGGGTGGTGTCGTCCCCGAAATATCGGATGATGAAGGGACAATGATTGAACCGATCGAGCAGCTTCTTTTCTTTGAGAAGAGAGTTGGAGTGGGATGATTTAGAAGATTTGACAGCGACGATGGGTGGAATATTACTGAGGCAGCCATCTTGTCGGGTTGTGCCTTTAGAGACAAAGGCAAAACCCCCTCTGCCCAAAGTTTCTCCTCTGATCCAATGCATCTTAATTAGTTCTTCGTTTCTTTGCAATCTTGAAAACAATGGAGGCTGCCCATGTATGTAGATTGGCCGAGTATATATAATATTTTTTGAATTCAAGTACGGTTTGGATTCGGTAGTTAGAAACACGTACATATCAAATCATTCAATTTCCATCAGGTTTCTTCATGTGTATTAGAATCCAACTTATCGTAATCGAGTAATTTGTACACACTTGTGTCGGATTGTTTGCTTAGGATTTTCTTCAGTTGGATTTTCTTGGATTGGGTTCTAAAAGCTTCCTTATTTTACGTTAACTACATCGAACATATCTTTTACTTTGTAAATAGATTGTTTTTAAAAAATATAGCAGGAGACCAATTTGCCTTCATGCATTTAAAAAACATGAACATATGTAGCTTTTGCAAATTAAAATTAAATTGTTTTAAAAAAGCTTTAATATATATAAAAATATTGAGCTACAAATTTACAAGATATTGATTAATTTCATACTTTAAAAAAAAAATTAAGTCTCTTCTGATACGATATCGCAGATCTATATTTGTGAGATTAATTGACTTGATCTATATTTATAAAGAAAAATAACATTTTTGACATTAAAAATAATATTTTTCATGAATCGAGTCGGATTGAAGCGTCTCACAACATTGACCCGTGAGACGATATCATAGGAGTTTTTGTCAAAAAAAAAATATTAATGTTATGTGAAAATTGTCATAATCTTCCAAATAAAAAAAAAATTTGTCATAATATCTTCCAAAATTATGAAATCTAGCTTTTTTTTCCATCTAAGTGTGCACCCTTTATCAACTTAATTTTTTTAAAAAGGGAATCTTTTACTAAAATTATTGCTTAAACATATTCTTTAAATGAATTCTTATCTTAAATAATAAATGCTTGCAAATTTATTTGCGATCATGGCTGAAATAGTTTAATTACTTAATATTTAAAAATATTTATTAATTATGTGATCATCAAATTAAACAGCCTTAATTGGTTTTTGTACGTCAACTGATTTTGTAAAAGTATATTTTTTATTAACAATTTAAAATACATTCAAATCTGAAACGCCCTTTTCTTATTTTTCAAAAATATTATAGGATTAAGTGAGCCGAAAGCCAAGTCATCATCCCACGGCTCACTTACCTGGGCTATGATTTTCTCGCCATAAAGACGATGGTTAATCGTGGAATATTTGATGCTGTTGGTCGTCAAATCGGTGTGGTTGAAGGAGTCTGGTATGTTTGCCTAGTACTCTACTTAAGTTTTACAGTTTCCCTATCTTTAACACTAACTTTTTTTCATTTTTCCTTATGTTAAAGATATATTTGAGGTTGCTACAGAAGATGGTACAATTCTTGTAATGAAGTTACACAGGCTTGGTAGGACTTCATTCGGGGAAGTCAATTCTAAACGTGATTATTTAAGGCATCGAAGTAGCTATACTTGGCTGTACTTGTCACGATTAGCTGCTCTCAAAGAATTTGCCTTCATGAAGGTTTCCGTATGCTTAATTATTATTTTAGTTTCCGTTTGGTTCTTTTATTGGAAGAAACAAATAGTGTTCTGCTTCTGCCGTTCACATTGAGTTGGTTTTGTTTACTTTGTACTATTCTCCACAGGATCTGGATGAACATGGCTTTCCCGTTCCACATGCTGTGGATTGCAATCGGCACTGCGTTATCATGTCACACATCCAAGGTTATCCACTCTAAGTGTTATCTTGTATCAGCCATATGATGTGTTGAGAATTTTTTCTCTGGAAATCCACCACCATGAAAATTCAGGTCTTGATGCCAGATGTTCTAATTTCATCTTGTCTCCAAATCGAGAAGGATGCAAGATAACATTTCTTGTTCTTTCTGGTTATATTACCACCTCAAAAGAACACATAAGTCATATTTTGCCAGTTATAGATTGAATTTGTGCTCTGGAGGTGACTAAAATAATATAGCTGAAAGAGTACATAATGCAGCTTTCGGGAAATTTGTATTAAGTTTGTGGCTATTTGTGGAAAAGACATTAATGTTAGTGGGTGTCAAGAAATAGACCAGAGATACGATATACTGGACCGGTGAATGGTGATGTTGTGACTTTGATGCATTGTGGCTGATTACTTTCAGTGAAAGTTGAAGTTGAACTATTTGATTTAATCCTGAAAGCAAATAGTAAAGGGGTAAATGGATTGTGATACAACTTACAACTAAACTCCACAGTCTGTACGTAGAAATTTGTTAGGAAACTTTATTGTTGTACTCGGTCAATGAAAACTAGATGTTATTTTGCTTTTTTAAATAGTGATGGGTCTGATAAGCCGAAATGCCATGCAATATGGGATTTCTGTTCTTCTTTTTCTAATTATTCAAATTGAAAAGGCTAGCTCACCCAAGTCTTCTTAGTTTGTATAAATTTGTTAGGAAAATTTATTGTTGTACCCGGTCAATATTTTTGAATTGTTTATTCTTTGTAGTTACACTTTCAAATGATAAATCGATATTCAAATGATCTTTGACTTAAAAATAGTTATGGCTAAAACTTCTGGTCTCTGCTGTTTTTATAGTTCATTGACGTGGATGTTGAGAAGGATCAAAGTTCAGATTCTGAAGGAATCGATGATGGAGACACCATTAAAGGGACCAGCAATGGAAGCTTATCAAATTTTGAGTCGTTGTGTATGATTGGAAAGGTTACTCTTCACTTATTTATAAATTTACTTTAGATCCTCTGATTCCCCCACTTTAGGCTTGTGGTGAATATTAAGAAATGTGGTGGCAGGAGTTGACGATGAATATTTTAGCTTTGTTTCTGAATAAGACTAATATATCAAGATTTAATTGGTATTTCAAACTGAGCAAGTGAACCAAAAATTGTGTTTGCAGGAAGGAGATCTTAAACTTGACTGTAGTCAAGATTCTTGTAAGGAAAATAGCCAAATAGGACACGACCCCAGAGAAGATGGACTGGCCAAGCCCGAGAATGATACTAGGGGTCGAAACCCAAGCTGATTCTGATTCTGAAGAAGAGCGTAATGAAAAAACCCCTGAACTGATAAAGTATCTAAATAAAATACGGAAACATGCAATTCAATCAGCTCGTGGGAGAAGGAAGGCTATAACTTCCAGAAACACTTTCAAAGACAAAGGCGGAAGTCTTCTCATAATTCAAAGATCCAAAAGCAGCTTAGCAGCTGGTGAAACATGCTTTAAGTGGAGTGAACCGTGGTGAAACAATTTGATTATAGCATAATGTATGATATACATTGTGTTTTTGCTTGTGAGATTTGAAAATAGAAGCAAAAACACGTACAATTTTGACATGCAGATTTTATTATCAACAGGTTGCCTTTGATGATACTTCGTTTGTGTAGTAAATATTCTAGATTTAGTTTTAAAAAGTAATGATTTTGTTTGAGCTATTACGGGTGCTATTTGACAGAATGGTTGTACAATTACTTGCCTCCTATACCGCTATACGGCACATCAAAGGAGATTGAAACATTGTCATGAATCTTATAATCTAACTTATCCTATTTCTACAATTTCCTCGTGTATTCCGGCAGACTGAAATTTTGTTCTCCTACTTAAAAGACGAATTCTTGTATTTTTTTCCAACACCCATTCCTCTTTATGATTGCTAGAACTTTATGCTACTCCAAGTGTTTATCCGATAAACATGGATATTTTTTGCTTTTATTCTAAAAGTTGCATGCTTTTATTACATACAACTTGGTACGCAATCCAACATATGTGAAAATGTTGCTGCATTTTTTTGTATATTCCTAATGTTGGTGCTTCATCAGGATCATAACATTCACATATATACTACTCTCCCCTACTTTTTCCAGAAACGTAAAGGATTTGGATTCAGAAATAGATGTGGAAAAAAGATACACAAGGCACGGAAGACGGGCATAAAAAGCATGCCACGTAATGGATCATCCTCGGCCTACATCTCTAATATTAATGAAGAACAAAAATCTTCATAGTTTATGCAAATACAGATACGCAATACTATAACTCCATTACATATATATTAACCCACACGTGCCTCAAGTACCTATGCAAAGACATCAGATCTTAGCAGCTGGAAAAACCCGAACTTCATCAAGAACTGGGCCGCAAAGGGTTCCAAAGTCCTTGATTTTTGTATGGTAATACGAGCTGAAAAAAGTCAATCTGGTCCGGTCCAAAATAGCCGTGAACTGGAAACTGTAAGTCTTGAACTTGCCCATTCCTTCAGATTGGAAGGGAGCTTTCATAGTAGATTTGGCAGCAAATGCTTCGACCAACATGGATCCGTGGCACCCATTCTTTGCATCTCCAACAGAAAAGGTAAGAGTGTAGACCTTTTTAGGGACTGTTCTAATGACTTGTGCAATGGCACTCTCTCTTCCTGCAAGAAGTTCTACCGCAGCTTGTCCGAATGGGACGTTGAAATGTTTGGAATCTATGAACTTTACAGCCTTGAGCGACTCGATGATCCAGCCAGGAAGTGGGGAGGTGGCATCTTCTTGTTTTGGCGGAAGGAGGACGCCATTAGTAGAGTTGATCAAAAGATGAGGACCCTCCTCAAATCCATGATTCTTAACCAGGTTAGCTGCAGAAAATTACAAAGGCACACAAATGTAATGGCCATATAAAATTTAACATGTACATCATCAAACAGGTTAGCTTGCTGTTAATTTCATGATCTTTACTAATGTGTACTTGATAAATTAAGTAAATAGGTAACTAAACTTGTGAGTTTGAGTATAACTCGAGCATTAATTCAACAGAACTAACATCAGGAGCCTACTCGAGTTTGCCGAATAAATTTCGAAGTCAAACTTGAATCAAATTGCAAGAGATTATAGCTTGATTGGATAATTTTGAACCCTACTTGCAATCATTTCAACATCAAATCTATCATGTTAGTCATTCTTATCAGCACATATGAATTTAGATCAAGAAGTAAAATACTAGAATTTGAGATATAAACCTTTAGTGAACCCTGGAGGGGAAAGCTCTTTAATGGCAACAACATCCAACAAAGGACCGCAAGCTGGATTCTCCTGTTTCCCAGGATTCTCGAAAGCCACCTTTGCAAAATTGGAATTAGCCCTGAATCCCCAGCCGTAAATATCACCACCATTACTAGCATACAGAGTCTGCAAGGGAAGATCCCCTGTTTGAGGGTACACAGAAACTCTCAACACCTCGTCTTGTGCACAAGTTCTTGATGCACCAAATGTGAGTGCATAAAACGTGCCATTTTTGACAGGGATAGTTTGGGATATCGAGGCCTCGTTCCCAAGTCGCACGGCATGGATGCCGTGAGCAACAGCGAAGTACATCCCTCCCGGCTGCGGACCTCCGGCGATGTACTCCACCAGGCCATTGATTTCCCATTTTGGGAGTGAGAATTTGCCTTTGAGGACAGTTTTGTTGATGTCAGTTGGCTTTGGTGTTTCCTCAAAGTTGCCATTAGGAAGGAGTCCTGGAATAACGTCAAAAAAATGGATTTTAAGCTTGAGTAAAATCAAATCTTTACCTATTTCTTAGACCAGATATACAAAAAAGTGACCATTGGAGTAAAAAAAATGGGAGCTCAGAATAAAGTAGGAGGAGCTTGAGCTGCTGGCTAATCGGCTCAGTTTTAGATTCATATTGTCATGAACAGAATCAAGCTCATATTAGTGACTTTCATGAGATTTCTCTATGTATTTAATGCTACTTACCTACATAACACTGATTTTTCATACAATAGAACAATGGAAATTATTTAAAAATTAATTCAAACTAGTGGGCATATTCCCGCACTAAGCCAGAGTTCGAACTCTATTCAACTCAAAAGCATTAGAAAAAGCCAATAATGAGAGATTCGAAACTGTATTCATTTAACAGAGCAAATCCCATGAGATACCGATGAGTGAGTTTTTTGCAGAAATATCAGACTTTTTGAATGAAGATGTGCATTTCAAAAATGGCCCAAGAACAATGCAGTATCAAAGATCTACTTCTATACATACACATTGGTCTCAAAAATACAAATCGAAGTATCAAAACCATTAGGCATACCTTCTAAAGGAGGTGGTGGGGCAAGAGCAGAAACTGTGTAGAGAACGTAGAGAGATAGCAAGAAGTGAAATTTCGCCATTTTTTCTCACAGAAAGCACGATAAAGATATGTAGGGGAAGCAGAACTGGTGTAATACAAATATACAATGCCTCAGGACTGTTATTATAGAGCCAGCTTCAGAAGATGGTCGAATCCCATTATGTACACGTATGGCATATTTATTGTTGGTGTAGAAGGTTGAATATGTCAAGGCCAACTTTGAAAAAAATAAATCTGTCCATCTTTGATTTAAAATTCAGTACCTAGATATGTTTTTTTTACAAATTAATACCTGACAACACTACCATCTTAGTTTTAACTACCTACAAAGATAAATTTACATTCTTTCCCTTTTATTATTTTAATAAAAATAAAATTTTATTCACCCAATTAATTGTGTGTTTATCATCTATCAAAGTATTAGTACCCATTATGGTGTTTCAAATACTTTATTTTCTTATTTGAATACTCCAAATGTGTAAGAAAATACTGAATCTTCGAACGATCCCTATAAATTCAGTCATTGTCTGTCTTTTCATGAAAGGTGTATTTTGATAACATATTCATCTCATTTAATTATTTTTTGTAAAAAAATCAAATTCCAAACTAAGCATTTAAATTCAAAAGTACTTAGTTTTACTTGAGAAATACCTATTTTGAGTTTGCAAATACTTGATTTCGTAAATGAGATACTCACAATATGTATTAAAATACTTGATATTCGAATAGACAACGTAAATTCACTGAGTATTGGTATTTCAATTGAAAATGCATTTGGATGACATATTCATCTCATTTAATATTTTTTTTGTAAAAAAAATAAACAAATTCTCAAATAAGAATGAAAATTTTAAAGTAATTAGTTTTACTTGAGAAATACTTAATTTGAATTGGCAAACATTTGATTTCGTAAATGAGATACCCACAATATGTATTACAATATTGGATATTCGAATAGGCAACGTTAGTTCTCCAATAGTCCAATTATTGATATTTCCATGGAATATGCATTTGGATGAGAAGTGCCTAATTTGAGTTTGTAAATACTTGATTTGATATAGGAGATACTCATAATATGTAATAGAATACAGGATATTCAAATATGCAACGTAAGTTAACTAAGTGTTGGCTTTCCATGAAAGATGCATTTGGATGATATATTCATCTCATTTAATATATTTTTTGTAAAAAAAACAAATTCTCGAATAAGAATGAAAATTTTAAAGTACTTAATTTGAGTTGGAAAATACTTGATTTCGTAAATGAGATCCTCACAATATGTATTAAATATTGGATATTCGAATAGACAACGTAAATTCTCCAAGTGTTGGTATTTCCATGGAATATGCATTTGGATGAAAAGTACCTAATTTGAGTTTGCAAATACTCGATTTGGTACATGAGATACTCATATTATGTAATAGAATACTGGATATTCGAATGTAAGTTCACCAAGTGTTGGCTTTCCATGGAAGATTCGTTTGGATGACATATTTATCTAATTTAATATATTTTTGTAAAAAAAAATTATCAAATTAACATGAAAAATTTAAAGTACTTAGTTTTACTTGAGAAGTATTCATATTGCAAAGATTTGATTCGGTACATGATATACTCATAATATGTAATAGAATACTGGATATTCGAATATGCAAATTAAGTTCACCAAGTGTTTGTCTTTATATGAAAGATGCATTTGGATTACATATTCATCTCATTTAATATTTTTTTGTAAAAGAAAAACAAATTCTCAAATAAACATGAATATTTAAAAGTACTTGATTTTACTTAAGAAGTACCTAATTTCATATTGCAAATACTTGATTTGGTACACGAGATACTCATAATATGTAATAGACTACTGGATATTCGAATATGCAACGTAAATTCACCAAGTATTGGTCTTTCCATGAAAGATGCATTTGGATTACATATTCATCTTATTTAATATTTTTTTGGTAAAAAAATTCTCAAATAGGCATGAAAATTTTAAAGTACTTCGTTTTACTTGAGAAGTACCTAATCCGAGTTTGCAAATACTTGATTTCGTAAATAAGATACTCACAATATGCATTAAAATACTGGATATTTCGAATAGGCAATATTTCCATGGAAAATTCATTAGGATACTTATTCATGTCATTTAAATAAATAAACACAGTTCATTATTAATCATGGACTAATTGAGAAATACATTATGAACATAGTTCGTAAATGAGCTTGAAATTTGCACTTTAAGCATATCTATCGATTCTTGGATTAATGATTTAAAATATTCATCAATATTAATTGACAATACTTTTTGATATTCATTGAATGACTTATTTGACAATTAGACTTATTTGACATACTACTTATTGGTGATTATTCATTATACTTATTAGTGTTTTTTTTCTTTATACTTATGAGTATTGATTTATAATATCATTAATATTCATTCACAATACTTGTTGGTATTCATTAAATGATAAAGCAATACTTTATTTGATATTATCCTCATCAGTATTCTTTCATAATATTTTTTGGTAATATTTCATTATATGTATCAATATTATTTCATTATACTTATTATCAAATTTGAGTTTTTAAAGGGTAAAATCAATTATCAGTTGAATCTAATTATGTAATACTTGTAACATTTTATGTATCACATTTTTATTTCACGGATCTCATCATCCACTCGATATTGACTTCAAATTATATATTTTGACATCATCAAATAATCGAATTTGAGTACTTAAATGGTAAAATAAAGTATTTGTAAACTCGTATTATGTATTATTTGTATTAATTTAGGTATCACATTTTTACTTCACGAATGTCATCCAAAGACCACTCAATATTAACTTCAAATTATATAATTTAACATCTCCAAATAGTTGGATATAAATATTTTGGGAGTAAAATCAAATATTTGCGAACTCGCATTAGATACTCTTTCTATCAGTTTAGCTATAATATTTTAACTTCACCAATTTAGATACTCTTCATATCAATACATCTTCCATGAAAAAATCAATACTTGATGAACTTACGTTGTCTATTCGAATATCCAGTATTTTAATACATATTGTGAGTATCTCATTCAAGATATCAAGTATTTGCAAACTCAAATTAGATACTTCTTAAGTAAAACTGAGTATTTTAAAATTTAAATACTTACTTGGGAATTTTTTTTCTTTGGCTTTTTTTTTTTTGTTTTTACAAAAAAATATTAAATGAGATGAATATGTCATCCAAATGCATCTTCCAAGAAAAGATAAACATTTGGTGATATGACGTTGCATATTCGAATATCAGTATTCAATTACTTATTATAAGTATCTCATGTACCAAATCAAATATTTGCAATATCAAATTAGGTATTTCTCAAATAAAAATAAGTACTTTAAAATTTCTATGCTTAGTTAGGAATTTGTTTTTTCTTTTACATAAAAAATATTAAATGAGATGAATATGTCATCCAAATGTTTATTCCATGGAAATATCAATAGTTGTTGAACTTACGTTGCCTATTCGAATATCTGGTATTTTAATACATATTGTGAGTATCTCATTTACGAAATCAAGTATTTGCAAACTCAAATTAGTTACTTCTCAAGTAAAACTAAGTACTTTAAAATTTTCATGCTTAGTTGAGAATTTGTTTTTTTAAAAAAAATATTAAATGAGATGAATATGTCATCCAAATATATCTTCTATAAAAATACTAACACTTGGTGAACTTACGTTGCTTATTCGAATATTCAGTATTTTAATACATATTGTGAGTATCTCATTTACGAAATCAAGTATTTGCAAACTCAAATTAAAGTACTTCTCATTTAGGGAGTAAAATTAAGTATTGGTAGACTCGAATTAGATATATTTTTTTACTAATTTAGGTATCAGATTTTAACCTCACAAATGACACATCAAAAGCCACTCAATATTACTTGAAACTATTTTTTTTGTATCCCAAAATAATCAAAATTGAGTCTTAAAAGGGTAAAATCAAGTATATGTCAAATCAAATTAGGTACAATTTGTACCAATTTAAGTAACACGTTTTTTATTCACAAATCTCATCATCAAAGAACATTCAATATTATTTTCAAACTATATATTTTGACATACTCAATAGAATTTGAGTATTTAAAAGGTAAAATCAAGTGTTTTTGAACTCGAATTATGTATTATTTGTATTAATTTAGGTATCACATTTTTACTTCACGAATATTATCATTGGTGTCACTTAATATTAACTTCAAATTATATTTTGGCATCCTCAAATAATTGAATATGAGTATTTACGGGGTAAAATCATGTATTTATAGACTCTAATTAGATATTCTTTGTACCAATTTAAGTATCACATTTTAATTTCACAAATTACACCATCAAAAGTCACTTAATATTACTTGAAACTTAAGTATTTTCTTACACATTTGAAGTATTCAAATAGCGAAATCAAATATTTGAAACCCCAAAATAGGTATTTTATCGATCAAAATAAGTATTTTTTCAAATTCAACAATGAGTAAGAAACTGTGTTTTTTCAAAAATTAGATGACATAAATAAGTCATCTTAAAGCATTTTCAATGAAAAGACCAATAATTATTGAATGTATTGTGATAGCTCGAAGATCCAGTATTTTCTTACACATTTGGAGTATTCAAATAGTCAAATCAAGCATTTGGGACTCCAAAACATGTATTTTGTAGGTCAAAATAAATATTTAATCTTATTTCATGATGAGTGATGACCTATGTTTTTTTTTTAAAAAATAAAATGACATGAATAAGTCATCCTAATGCATTTTTCATGAAAAGAACAACAATGACTGAATTTATGGCGAATGCTCGAAAATATAGTATTTTCTTATATATTTGGAGTATTCAAAGAGCGAAATCAAGTATCTGAAACCCCATAATAGGTACATTGTATGTCAAAATAAGTCTTTACTTTTATTCCATGATAATTGACAAACAATATTTTTTTAAAATTATATTTTAAATGGAGAAGAGAGATATAATTTTTGTAGATAAAATAATATATTTATTTAAATAATAAAGGGTAAAAATGTAAATTTTGCTTTATGAGGATTCAAAATTAAAAGTATGGATATGTCAGGTAATGAATCTTAAAAAATTATGATTATGTACTGAATCTTAATTGAAACATTCATTTAAGTATTTTTCTGAAATTTACCGATATTTTAATGAATTTTTATTTTTATTTTTATTTTCTAAATATTAAATTTTTAAGTCCTGGAAACAATTTTCGTCCATAAACATTTCAACTCTAACACTTTTAATCTTTATAAACATTAAAAATATAAAAAAATTAGTCCTCATTTTTTATTTTATGTTTAAATATAATGATAAGGACTACATTATCATATTTATTATATTTTAGGTCCCGAAAATGAAAAAAAAATAGAAAATTAAATTTTGGCGAAGATAAAGAAGCTAAATAATATAATATGTACAATAAAAATATATATTGATTATATATATGAACAAAATTTTATATTAATTTTGTACATAAGTTATTAGCACAAAAAAACTTATATAAACAAATCAAAATTAATTAAAAATTTTAGTTAAAAACTTATACAATAAATCATTTTTAAATAAAAAATTATAAACGATCGATTAATTTTTATCAAAAAAATTTCATTATTATAAACTTTGTTAGTTCACATACTAAATTTTATAATTTTTTATAAATATAAGTTTGATTTTGCTTAAATATTATTGTAAGAATATTATTATTATTATTATTATTATTATTTTGAATATAAGATTTCTATAACTTTTAAATTTATTAAAATTAAGTTGTAAGCATTTGATTATTTTTAAATTAAGTAATCAAAATTGTTTTTAAAATAAAATTTTAATAATTTTTTATCTTTTATTTTTATATTAAAACTTAAGAGGAAAAAATTATTTTTATAACTAAAATAAAAAAATTGGGAGTTTCAGGATTAATTTTGGTCCCTAGAATTTAATAAATATCATAAATTAGTCTTCAAAAATATATTTAACCATAAAATAAACGACAAGGATTAATTGTGTTACAACTTACAAATTTCAAAATATTGGGTTGATATTGTTGAAAATTAATATTTTAATATTGAATATTTAAATATTGAATGTTGAATATTTGAATATTGAATGTTGAATATTTGAATGTTGAAAATTAGGTAAAATTAGGTGTTGAATATTGAAATTTGTGTGTGATGATGAAAGTAATGATGTAATTTATTTTTGGATTATTTGTAAAGATTTTCTATAAATAGATATCTCATTTGTGAAAAAAATCACACTTGAGTTGAGAGAAAAATATTATAAAGTGTGTAATGTGATAATTTTGAGAGTTTGAGATTTTTACTTTTTACCGTAAATTTTTACTTTTTCACAACACGTTATCAGCACGAAGCTCTAAAAGTCCTCCATATTTTTTCAAGCTCCAAAACAGAAGAAAAAGGTAACAAAAATAATAATATTTATTTTATTGTTTATTTATTTATTGTTTATATATTTAATATATAATATAATGTTATTATAAATAATAAAAATAAATTTTTCAAAAAACTTGTTATAAATCCTGGGAGGATGTTAAGACGACATCCCACACTCCCGGTAAGGGATACGACAAGTATAAAAGTCTATAAGGTTTTTAAACAAAATATCTTATGACACCTCATTATAATATTGTGATATGATATACATAATTATTTAAAACATTACTAATATTATATACACCATATTATTACCATAAAATTATACAAATACATACATTTATTTTCTTGTACACCAACGGTCATAAACGGTAACAAAACGGCTAGTTTTTGCCCTATAAATATGATCTCACAAACATATTCAATCACTCCAACTTTCTCTTCTTCTCTAAAATTATTCTTTATCAAATTTTTGAAGAAAAAAGAAGATAGCTTTCACAAAGTTATTTTTAATTATTTTGGTTATAATACTCACGAATCTTGTACTTATCGGAGAATATCCTTCTCGTGTGTTTTCTTTATTTTTACGAATGCTTGTATTTGTTGTTTATCCATTACTTTGTATTGCAATATTCATTAACTAATAAAATGCATCATAATTTTTTTAGTACCACCATGTCAAACTTGACAAAGCTCGAATTTGTTGCACTCGACATTACGGGGAAAAATTATATGTCATGGACTCTCGATGTAGAAATGCATCTTGAGTCATTAGGTCTAAATGAGACCATAAAAGAAAATGACATATGCACATCACAAGAAAAGGCAAGAGCCATGATATTTTTGCATCGACATCTCGACGAGTGATTAAAATGTGAATATCTGATTGAAAAAGATCACATGGCTTTGTGGAAGGGATTAAAAGAAATATTCGAACATATAAGGGAAGTTATACTTCCGACCGCCCGCGATGAATGGAATACGTTGAGATTCCAAGATTTAAGAAAGTCAGTGATTACAACTCGACGATGTATCGAATAATCTCGCAACTGAAATTTTGTGGGCATGAGATTACTGAATTGGAAATGCTTGAAAAAACATTTTCCACTTTTCACCCATCGAATATAACTCTACAACAACAATATAGAGTGCGTGGATTTTCGAGATATTCTGAACTAATCGTCTGTCTCCTTGTGACGGAAAAGAATAATGAGCTTTTAATGAGAAATCATCAGGCACGACCCACTGGTTCAACGGCATTTCCTGAATTAAATGTCGTAAGAAAAAATGAATTTAAACCTGGAAACAAAAATCAAAGTTATAGACAAGGTTTTGGTTTTGGTTTTGGTCGAGGTCGTGGTCGTGGTCGTGGTCGTGGACGTGGAAGTGGTCGTGGTCGTGGACGCGGCCGTGGTTTTGAAAATAATCGAGATAGTTATTTCTATAACTCATCTCAAAAGAGCGTCCCAAACCATCCACCGAAAAGGCATCAAGAGAATATGAGTGTTAATGAGAATCACTCAAAAAGATTTGAAAGTTCTTGTTTCAGATGTGGTACTCCAGGACATTGGTCCCATATTTGTCGATCCCCTGAGCATCTTTGTAAACTTTATAAAAAATCAATAAAGGGGAAAGAAAAGGAGACCAACTTTACTGAACACAATGAACCTTTGAGTGGTTCAACTCATTTTGATGCTGGAGATTTTCTGATTGATTTCTCAGATAATGATCAATTTGCTGGTGGAATAAATGTGTAAAATATTTTATTTTTTCATGTACTCGTATGATAATATTTTATAGTGTGTTATATTGTATTGTATTTAATTGTCAGTAATTTTATTTCATTGCATATTTTTTTGAAGTTCAAATATGGAAAATGCTATGAACCAAGCTGAAGTTTGCATACCTGATAGTGGTACAACGCACACTATCCTCCGAGATAAAATATATTTTTTGGAACTAAAACCAACAAAAACAATGGTGAATACAATATCAGGTCCTGTAGACTTGATTAAAGGATGTGGTAAAGCACAATTTTTGTTACCTAATGGTACAAAATTTTTGATCAATGATGCTTTGTATTCACCACAATCGAAAAGAAATTTGTTGAGTTTTAATGATATATATTCCCATGGGTATGATACTCAAACAATGAATGAAGGGAATGAGAAATATATGTGTCTTACCACATATAAATCAGGAAAGAAATATGTGATTGAAAAACTACCAATGCTCCCTACTGGATTGCATTATACACATATACGTCCCATTGAATCAAACATGGTAATTGATAATTCTTCAATATTAACCAATTGGCATGATCGATTAGGACATCCTGGTTCAACAATGATGCGAAGAATTATAGAAAATACACATGGTCATCCGTTGAAAGACCAGAAGATCTTTCAGAATAATAAGTTTCAATGTAAAGCATGTTCTCTTGGAAAACTTATTATAAGACCATCACCAGCCAAAATCCAAACTGAATCACCAATGTTTCTTGAACGTATTCAGGGTGATATTTGTGGACCAATCCATCCACCATGTGGACCATTCAGATACTTTATGGTATTGATTGATGCCTCCAGCAGATGGTCACATGTATGTTTATTGTCAACTCGAAATGTTGCATTTGCAAGATTATTTGCTCAAATAATAAAATTAAGGAATCAATTTCTCGATTAGACAATCAAGAAAATTAGACTTGATAATACTGGTGAATTTACTTCCCAGACTTTCATGATTATTGTATGTCTATGGGAATCATTGTTGAGCATCATGTTGCTCATGTACATACACAGAATGGATTGGCTGAATCATTGATTAAACGTCTGCAAATGATTGCTAGACCAATGATTATGAAAACAAAGCTCCCTATTTCTATATGTGGACATGCAATTTTACATGCTGCTTCATTAATTCGCATCAGACCAAGTGCATATCATAAATATTCTCCATTGCTGCTTGCATTTGGTAAAGAACCAGACATTTCTCATTTGAGAATTTTTGGATGTATGGTGTATGTGCCTATTGCACCACACTTAACGAAAGAAAATGAGACCTTAAAGAAAGATTGAAATTTATATCGGTTATGATAGTCCATCAATCATTCGATATCTTGAACCTCAGACAGACGACGTGTTCACAGAACGTTTTGCTGATTGTCATTTTAATGAGGAAATCTTCCCAATGTTAGGAAGACAAGAAACATACCGAAAAAGAAATTACATAGTATGTATCATTATTGTTACATATGGATCCAAGAACACAACAATGTGAAAAAGATGTACAGTAAATTGTGCACTTGCAAAGAATAGAAAATCAAATACCAGATGCATTTACAGATAAAAAAGATTAACTAAATCATATATACATGCTGTAAATGCTCCTGCTCGAATTGAAATTCCAAAGAAACAAATTGAACAAAGTCATGATGTCGTAAAATGCCTGAAGCGTGGAAGGCCAGTCGGTTCCAAGGATAAAAATCCTCGAAAAAGAAAATTCATAGAGAAACACAATGATCACAAAATAGAGAATGATGTTCCTGAAGAAACACATGATGATGAAAATGTTCTGTCAAAACCACAAACTGACGAGAATCATGAAATCTCTATCAATTATATTAATACTGGAAAAATATGGAACCGAAAATATATAGAAGAAATTGATGATATATTTTCATATAATGTGGCAATCGACATCATAAATGATAATGAAGATCATGAACCAAAATCTTTTGCTGAATGTAAAAATCGACAGGATTGGATAAAATGAAAAGATGACATCCAGGTTGAATTGAATTCGCTAAATAAACGTAATATTTTTGGACCTATAGTCCTTACACCTGAAGGTGTAAAACCTGTTAGATACAAATGGGTTTTTATTTAAAAGCGAAATGAGAAAAATGAAATAGTAAGATATAAAGCTCGACTTGTTGCACGAGGTTTTTCTCAAAGGCCTGGAATTGATTATGAAGAAACGTATTCTCCCGTGATGGATGCAATTACGTTTCGGTATTTGATTAGCCTGGCAGTATCTGAAAATTTAGAAATGCGTCTTATGGATGTTGTTACAGCTTACTTATATGGATCACTTGAAAGTAATATATATATATATATATGAAAATCCCTGAAGGATTTAAGATGCCTAAACCACAAAACTCAAAACCCAGAGAATGTTATTCTGTGAAATTACAAAGATCATTATATGGGTTAAAGCAATCCGACCGAATGTGGTATAATCGGCTAAGTGATCACTTGATGAAAAAAAGATATGTAAATAATTCAATATGCCCTTATGTTTTTCATTAAGAAAACAACATCCGGATGCGTAATTATTGCTGTATATGTTGATGATTTAAGCATAATTGGAACGAATAAGAAAATTCAAGAAGTTGTTTCATACTTTAAGGAAGAATTTGAAATGAAGGATCTTGGAAAAACCAAGTATTGTCTGGGTTTACAAATAGAACAAAAAGAATGTGGAATATTTGTTCACCAGACAAATTATACAGAAAAGATCCTTAAACGTTTTAATATGGATAAATCAAATCCTTTAAGTACTCCAATGGTTGTTAGATCATTAAACATAGAAAAGGATCCATCCCGTCCATGTGAAGATGATGAAGATATTCTTGGTCCAGAAGTACCATATTTAAGTGCTATCGGTGCCCTTATGTATCTTACAAATTGTACAAAGCCTGATATATCTTTTGCCGTAAATTTATTGGCAAGATTTAGCACATATCCAACAAAGAGACACTGGAACGGAATTAAACATATATTCCGTTATCTACGAGGAACGACAGACTTGGGACTTTTGTATTCAAAAGATGCTAATCCAAGTATAATTGGTTATGCCGATGCTGGATACTTATCTGATCCACACAAGGCACGTTCCCAAACTGGATATGTATTTACTCGTGGAGGCACTGCAATTTCTTGGCGTTCACAGAAACAAACGCTCGTAACAACTTCATCAAATCATGCCGAGATTATTGCACTACATGAAGCAAGCCGTGAATGTGTGTGGTTAAAATCAATGACCCAACATATCCAAATCTCATGCGGATTATCATTCGACGAGAAGCCTGTGATACTATATGAAGATAATGCTGCATGTGTTGCTCAAATGAAAGAAGGATACATAAAAAGCGACAGAACTAAACATATTCCTCCTAAGTTCTTCGCATTCACCAAGGAGCTTGAGAAGAATAAATGTATTGATGTTCGTCACATTCAATCAAGTGAAAACTCATCAGATCTCTTCACAAAGACACTTCCTACGACAATATTCAGAAAGCATATATATAATATTGGGATGCGCAATCTACGAAATCTGTGAAGAATTGTTCGTGTCAACATGAGGGGGAGTTTACGTGACTGCACTCTTTTTCCCTTACTATGGTTTTTATCCCAATGGGTTTTTCCTAGTAAGGTTTTTAACGAGGCAGTATAAAAACACGTAATAAAGACAATCATTATGATCATCATCACAAGGGGGAGTGTTGAAAATTAATATTTTAATATTGAAAATTGAATGTTGAAAATTAGGTAAAATTAGGTGTTGAATATTAAAATTTGTGTGTGATGATTAAGGTAATGATATAATTTATTTTTGGATTATTTGTAAAGATTTTCTATAAATAGATCTCTCATTTGTGAAGAAAATCACAATTGAGTTGAGAGAAAATTATTATAAAGTGTGTAGTGTGATAATGTTGAGAGTTTGATATTTTTACTTTTTACCGTAAATTTTTAATTTTTCACAACAGATATGTTTAGTTTAGAGACCAAAAATATTTTGGTACGAAAATATTAGATCTAAAAGTGTAAATTTTATCGATATTAAATTAATTCTTTATTTTCCAACAGAAAGAACTGATTCTTGTCACCGAATGATCTCTCCTTAATTAACGCAATATTTTATGGATAATTTCCAAAGAAAAATTCAGACAAAAAGTGTCTTCTTTTTATGATTTTCACATGACCATCGAAGACTGACAAAAGAAAATGACGACATGCATGTGCATATGATGATTTAATTTTAAATAAAATAGGGGCTCCAAATTTGATATGCGGGTTTTTAAAAAAAAAACATAATTATTAAATAATTTTTATATAATATTTTAAAACATAATTATTAACTAATATTTATATAATATTTTAAGAGAGTGGTGAAAAACTATATTAAATTAGTTATTTAATACCAGCATATGTAAAAGGAATGAGAAGTCGGCCAGCCCATGTGACTCGGCCTCATAATTGGGTTCAGCTCATGTGACAATTATATATATTATTTTACGGAAATAATATAATCGAACGGTATATTAATCATATTTATATTCGAAGTTGAAAAAAAAAATGAAATTATTTGAATTTGAACTCGGCGGGATTCAAATTTCTAATTATTCCCGACTCATTTGGTTCGTCGAATTATATTAAGTAGTGCGGCTCAAATTCGATAATTTTGAAATCGAATATATGTGTAAATGTATAATCAAATTATCGAAATTGCCTAATCTATATTCTAAGTTGGGGCAATGCCCTCAGATCACAGTTCACACATACATTATTCTCATAAAATGTGTTTTTTTTAATTGTGATAATAATTACTTGTTTATATTTTTAATTGTCAAATTTTTAATCTAACCGACATGAAAAGATATAAATAATTTCAAAATTGTGGCAGATAATTCTACGTTAACAAAAATCAACACAAAAACTTTTGTGAAACAGTCTCATAAGTCAATTTTGCGATACATATATTTTATTTAGTTTATTCATAAAAAAATATTAATTTTTATTATAAATATAAGAAATGTTAACCCGTCTCACGAATAATTAAATGTAAGATAGTATGATTTACTAAAAAAAATAGATAATGCGTGTGATGCTTAAATAAAATGTCAATATTAAAGTGGCATAATTGTTAATAAGTTATTTTGCCTGCTCGGCTGCACCACTGAATTAAAGTTTTGTATTTTATTAATTTCTTTGGGTTTAACAAAGTTGTTGGAAATCCGAAAGATGACTCCGGATCACAATGCTTGATTTACTCTTTGGATTATTGCCCACCTTTTCCCACCCACACATCATTGAATGTGGTTTTTTTTTTTAATGAATGATCAAATTTAGGCTTGTCATTTTTTCTAAATTTTTTTATGATTAATGTGCTAAAAATAAATTTTTTGTTCAAAAACTTCTCATATTATCTTTACGTTAGTTAACTTCGAAGCAAATGTTAACTACATTACTCTTAGGAGTGAACATTCGGTCGGTTCGATAATTTTAATAACCGAATCAATTTTTTTGTATAACCGAAAAAATCGATCAAAACGAATCAAATTAAAATCAGTTAATTTGATCGATAACCAAATCAACTGGTTTTTACATAAAATAAATTTTTTTTTTTTTAAAAAAAAAGAGATGCATGTTTCCATTAAATTTCAAAAAGATATTTAATCACGTTGTAAGGCTTTACTTGGGAGCATCTTAAGGGTAGGTTGAAAATTTAAATAAGGAAAAATGCAACAAAAGATAGAGAGATAAGCAAGAGTGGACTCTTTTTCAAGTTTCAGTATTGTTTTTCTTTTCACCAAAATAAGAATAAAATGTCAAATAAAAAAAAAGAATAAATATCAGCACTCTGGTTTTCTCAACATAATCATAATTATTTATCCGGTCTTTGAATATTTTCATAAAATACTAGAAAATAAAAATTATAGAGGGTTTAATCTGAAATATAATTTTTTTATGAATTTAAACCAATAATGAGGGGCTATGCATTAGAAATCTTGGAGTATTAGGTTTCTTATGAGACGGTCTCACAGATCTTTTTTTGTAAGACGTGTCAACACTATCTTTATTTACAATAAAAACAATAATTTTAGCATAAAAAATAATATTTTTGTATGAGTTATCCAAATATAAGATTTGTCTTATAACAAAGAATTTCGACATCTTTTTGTTTTTTATTACGAAAATTATATAATGGGTGTTTAAGATCAAATATATTATATTAACTATCATTATTTATATATTTATTTTATTATATTATTAATCTGCATATTATTATCATATCTTTAATTTCTATATTTTTAAAAACCATGCTGAGTAATATAAAATAATATCAATGCAAGAGACTATATTTTTTGTATTCTAAAAATATGTTAGCATAATAAATAATCTCAAAAATTTTGAAAATATTTCGATTAGGTTAACAATATTGAAATATAATTTTTGTCAATAAGATATCAATAAATTTGCAGTTGATTACTGCCCGAAAAAAACTTTACTGATAAGATTGAACACGAAAATGGCTTTAGTAAGAACAATTAGGCTATCAAATATTGTGCAAGAAAAGGAAAGCTGAAATGTAAATAACACAAGCTTGTTTCTGGATGTTCTGATATTTTAATTACTCATACGTCACCTATTTTTACTTGCAGAAGGATTTCACTAAAAGACTTTGACACTCAGAACACTTTGCAACTATCTACTTTAGTAGGACTTACCACACAGCCTAACTGAAACTCTTAGTAACTCATTCAACAAAACTGATTAGTGCATTTACCGTCAGATCACAAGTATTTCAGAAATAAAATACTAAGCACGAAAGGTCCTTAATGATATGATAAAAACACTCAAGTATGTGTTGAGAACCTTGATCAGTTTGACTCTTGAACACTTGAGAATATTTGAAAATTTTCAAATATGTGAGAGAGATAGACCGACTGATGTATCCCTCTATTTATAGACTCTAGTCCGTTTCAAATACAGTAGTCGTTGGTCACGTCGTTTTCCATGTCACTGTCTCTTCTGACAATAATACCCTGAGAGTAGTGCTCGCAAAATTATGTTATTCTATAAGAAATCATAGACTATTAAAAAACAAAAAATTTTATCCGATAATTCAGCTAAGTTCTGATCCTTATCAAGAAGTAACATGAAGGATTTAAAAGAATGTTTGTATGAGAAGTCTGATTGATTGATTTATGATTTGGTAGGATTCTCAAATCAGTCATCCTCAATTTCAGTTAGTCTCGTAATACAATTTCGTAGACTCCTAGATACAATTAAGTAAACTCGGTTTTCTTTTTGTTAAACCACCAAAATCTAATTGATCTAACGAAACATTACCCCATACAAACTTTTATTAATAATTTAAAAATTCACACAAAATTCAAATAAATTAAAATAATAAACATTATTCCAAACATAATTATTTTATAATTCAAATCAATAAAAAAAACCCTATTAAAACATACTTTAAGTTTTCATCGTGATAATAAAAATATATTATTATTTATGTAATAAACGAATGTATTATGAATGCATGCTCAAACAAAAGGCCTATAGACAGATATATATCTTTATCCTCTGGTCTCTTCAAGAATCAAGACACGTAACTCAAGACACGCCTTTTAGCACATGTTTTGGTCCTAACAATAAATATCATGGTTTTGTATAAAAGGGGAAAAAAACAGAAACATAATTTTGTCCAAAAGGGAAAGGCCAGCCACCTTTAACTTTTCTTCTCAAGATTCAAAGCTATCTTCATCCCTTCTTCACCCATTATTCCACCACCATATCCATTCAGCTTGAATTAAACCTCCAATCATAAACAGATCCCTTTTTCTATTCCATGGCAGCACTTACAGTTGGTCATTTAAGCCTCTTCAAGCACAACCTCTGGCCGTATCTAATTCCCAGAAGAAAATCAGTCATATCTTGTGGCCAAAACAGTGATCCCTTGAATGCCCAGAAAAGAAACAAGGAAAAGATAGAAGAAAAGGGTGTTAATATTATTGATCTGACTTTTGTTGGTATCAAGAAATTTGTAGAAGGATTGAGAGATAATATGAGCCCAAAACAAAAGGGTGATTGGAAAGATGTAACTTTGATGAGCCTTTCTTTTGCAGTGTATGTGTACATGTCGCAGAAGATTGTTTGTGCTTACTGTGTGTGGATGTCCATGCTCAGGCAAACTTGGTAAATATATGCATAACTAGCTAGCTCTTTCTCTCTTTTTGGATCTTGTGCTACTAATTTAACCATATATAGGTTATTTTCATGTAAATTCTTGCTTAATATGAGTTTTGTATTGTTAATCTTATCCTTTGCTAAATATCAGGGATCAGGATTTAGTCTTTCAAAAAATAAAGAGGGTTCCTCAGTGGGCAGGTTGAGCCTATGTTTTAATCTAAAATATATAATTGATCATTTTGTAATAAGTTATATAAATATTTATTTTGAATATCCTTTATTATGATAACATGAAGGAGTGTTGCTGAAGCGTTGAATGACCTCTGAATCTAATATCATAAATAAACCCTTTCATTCCGCAATGAAATGAAATTTTGTTTTGTTTTCAACAAGATACGACTGGCATATGGATTGGAGTTGGAAAAAGTGGAAAAAAAAATTTAAAACAAGATGTTTTTCCTTTTTTAAAAAATGCTTCGAGTTTCAAAAGCCAAATTTATTTTTTAAACTATCTCTCAAACCATTTTCATATTCAAACGTATCGTTGTCACGACTTTCGGGGTTTTTTTTAAAAATATTATAAATTAATAAAACTATTGTAAAAATGTGACAACTTTTAAAAATTTGTAAAACTATAACAATCCGGGACTTACTGTCCCGGATTCAAATTTTTTATTATTATTATTTTTTTACTTTTTAAAAAATAAAAAATAAAATGGATATCGGCGATTGATGTGCAAAACCGTCGCTATTAGCGACGGTTTAACAAAACCCGTCGCTATTGGCGACTGTTGTACCAAACACCGTCGCTATAAGCGACGGTTTAAACAAAAACCGTCGCCAATAGCGACGGTTAAAACAAACAACGTCGCTATTTGCGACGGTTTTACCAAAACCCGTCGCTAAGGTACGGATTCAAATCATCCTTCCCAGTCTGCCGCGGACTCAGAAAATCACGAATTCCATATCCGTTACCCATTAACCCGTAATCTTCTTTCTGCCTATTTAAATACGGTGATGCTCTTCATTTTATCACCGAAGCCGAGCAACTTAGGAGCAAAATTATTTCTTTCGATCACCGAGCATCGAACATTCTTTCCATCACCGATCTTCAGACTCTTCTATTTAATTATTAGCGTAAGTCTTCTGCATTTTTCAGAATATTAATAGTGTAAGTCTTTTAAAATATAAGAAATTATTGAAATTACCTTTTCAAATGTCGTTGTACGGAATTTGTAATTAAATCAGCTAACGGAGTTTAATATCTGCAATAAATTACAAACATTATCAGATATAATATACATAAAACTATTCAATATAGAAAGAAAAAACAGATATTTGACTTAAACTCGGCGCAATTCTCCCAAATTCTGATACTCAGCACAATTCTCTCAAATCAAATTCTGAATTACTGAGACTCGGCGCAATTCTCTAAAATTCTGATATTCGACAGAAAACTATCAAATCAAATTAGGAATTTCGATAATCACACGATCGACGCAATTTATAAAGGAAGGAGAATCACAAATTCTTTATAACTCATTATTATACTATACATAAAATTTCACGTAAATATAAAGTCCGTAATTTATATACATATTATAATTCCAATAAAACAATTAATATTATAATTATTGTAATTAAATTAAATATAGTTATTATTATTATTACTTAAAACTACTATGATTAAATTAAGTATAGTTTTTATTATTATATCACGTAAATATAATTATTGTAATTATTGTAATTGTTGTAGATATAATATTACATCAATTAAATATAATTATTGTAATTAAACAAAGTATAGTTAGTAAATATTGTAGAAATAATATTATATCACGTAAATTAAATATAATTATTGTAATTATTGCAATTAGTGTACATATAATATTATATCACGTAAATATAATTATTATAATTATTATTCCAAAAATTGTAAATTACAGTATTACAATTCCAATAATACAATTAATATTATAATTATTGTTATTACTTAAAACCGGTATAATGAACGAAAAATATAAAATACTAAACAAAAAAAAATTATCTCTTAATATTCTGAAAAATGCAGAAGACTTACGCTAATAATTAAATAAAAAAGTCTGAAGACCGGTGCTGGAAAGAATGTTAGATGCTCGGTGATCGAAAGAAATAATTTTGCTTCTAAGTTACTCGGCTTCGGTGATAAAATGAAGAGCATCACTGCATTTAAATAGGCTATATTGAATCCGTGGTCCGTTCTAGAATCCGTGCCTTAGCGACGGTTTTTGGTAAACCGTCGCAAATAGCGACAGTGTTTATTTAAACCGTCGCAAATAGCGACAGGTTTTGTTTTAACTGTCGCGCATAGCGACGGTACTTGGTAAAACAGTCGCCATTAGCAACGGGTTTTGTTAAACCGTCGCCAATAGCGACGGTTTTGCCCAATCAATCGCTTATATCTTTTTGTTTTTTTTTAAAAAAAAGTTAAAAAAAAATAATAATAATAAATTTGAATCCGGGACAGTAAGTCCCGGATTGTTATAGTTTTACAAATTTTTAAAAGTTGTCATATTTTTACAATAATTTTATTAATTTATAATATTTTTAAAAAAAACCCCGACTTTCGTTGCCTTCTGGACTCCACTTTTGAAAGCAAAATTAATAAATTTTATACGAACTTTTTAATTTTTGAGCAATTTATGTGAACTTTTCAGTTATGAGTTTTACTCGTGATAGGAATGGGCACTACAAAAATGACATGAAAGTGACGTGGTGGCGTCAAATGAAATGTCAGAATAAGATAAAAATTAGTATATTACAACAAAGCTCGTCAAAGAAGAAACACGTTTTCACATCCACAAAAGTATGTCAATGATATACAGAAAATCGCTGAAGCAAACATACAAAACTTGATAATTTCACTCCACTTCAGACTTCCTATGGTAAAAAAATAATGAATCATNTATATATCTTCTCCAAGAATTGCCCGAAACTAAACTTGCAAGAATGTGAGCTCACCAAATTGAAACGTATCAGCCTCCAGCTGCTTTCAAAAAGTTATCATATGGACTTGAAGCTGGTAGAGGAAGGAAGTCGAGATGATGCTGAAATTCAGCAGAGCAAGGCATAGCAACAATTGCAGAAGAAGGTGCCTGAAAATAAAATGACAAAATGAATCACCGTATAATGTGCAGTTATATAAGTTCACGTACTCATGCAGTAAACTACACAGAAA
This sequence comes from Primulina huaijiensis, assembly GCF_012295235.1. NCBI lineage: Eukaryota > Viridiplantae > Streptophyta > Magnoliopsida > Lamiales > Gesneriaceae > Primulina > Primulina huaijiensis. Next base: position 22,773,389 of record NC_133307.1, read on the forward strand.
TACACTGAACAGCGAAACTTAACAAATGAATATAATATGTTTTCCGATTCTCCGATCAAGTTTTAAACATAGAGATATCAAACTCGACAGATTATAGTTCCAGCAGAGATGCATGGCCCGAAGAAATCTTAGGGGAAGTCTGTTATTTCTTTGTTTTTGATATTTACTTGATATGTACGCATGTAAATGATAAAAATACAGATCCAAATCCATAAGAGAACAAATCAATTTAAAACCATAAAATAATTAGGTAGTAAAAAATTATTACTAATTAAATTAAAATAAGATAATTAGAAGTGAAATGAACCTAGATGGCATGGATGATAAATATGGGATATTCCAGAGTGACTCATTTGAGCAAATACAATACCAAGGCAGGGTACATGTACCACATTATAGACGCATAAACAGATTGCTTATAACGTGCTCCGAGTGTTAACCTGATTGGTGAAGGTAGCGGAGATCTCTTGAAACAGCTGAGCACTCGTGATATTGGACATGACTTGCTGCTTTGCAATTTGAAGAGATTCACACTGATTTGCCATATCCTTAAATGGCAGGTCAGAGGGGGTTGAAACTGAAAGCCGCACGACCTCTTTCGTTGTCTCTGATACCTGAACCAACATCAGTGCCGTGATTTTGTAGTGCTGTTAACGTGAGTAAGGGTTGCAACCACTTAAACATGAAGAGACACCCATTACATCCTTCTTGTCATTGCTAAGTGCACAAAATAAAAATGACCAAAAAAAGTTCTGAATCAACATGCACAACAAAATTAAAAAAAATCATTATCTTTTCTTTATTATGTTATTATAAAAGCAAGCAGCCGTTTGTGTCATCCTTAGTCTTTCAAATAAAATATCATATCATCGGACATTCTGTTTCTTAGTAAGATATAATATACAAACACAGCTACAATAGTAAAGAAGAAATTTTTTCATCATTTTAGATTGACCGGGATTTAATACTTATACAGCTCCAAAAGTTTATCCTATCATGAAATTATCAGTAGCACAGTATGTATTAACCTCAATTTTTATTTGAAAACAGTTCTAATTGCTTCAGTTAAAAACTTATGAATAAATCGTTAAATCAATTTCCAACTTGCTCATTATGGGGAAATAATCTGGCGTGCATCACATCTTCTGTCGTCATCTAACCATCTAATTTAATGCAACAGGTGCAGACAACTAAATACCACAAATTATCCCAAAAGCATACTAAACTGTAAATAGCCTTTTGTGATTCTCAATTGTAGGGAGTTATTATCCTTGTTTCCAATAACAAAAACACACATTAGAATGCAGAGACATATAAGAAATATAACTGTGATCTGGCTGGTCTTTCAATGAACAAAATTTCTGGCTGCAATGCCGGCCATTGAAACTAGAAGATATAACATAACAATTATATAGCATACCATATCTATAAATTGTTTGACACTTAGGAGGCCGGGACTTTCCAAGGTCAAAGGGGTGAAAATATCTGTTTGGCTTTCAAATGAATCAGTTGGAAAATCATCGTTTATTAGCAATATTGGATGCTTGACCTACAGACAACACAGGCAAAGAGATGTAAGTTTTAATGCAGAAAACAAATAAAGCACTTGATTAGAATACCTCTGGAGAAGATTCTTTAAAACCATATTGGTAGATTTGCCCAGGAGTTTCAGTGACTAGCTGAGCTCCCAAAGGGCATACATCATCAGGAAGAAAATCTTTAAGCAATTTCTCCTTTATAATGGATGATTCAACCTACACAAAGATCTCGAGAATTGGATGTGGACTGAATAACTACTAGTGATGGTTCTACAGAAGAGAACAGAATGATAAGATGTATACACTGGATAGATTCCCCAAACTTTCCACTACCATTGAAGCAAAAAATTCTGTGGATTGGTTCTCACTAATTTCTATGGCCGCAAGTGACTTCATAGCATCATCATCATCTTCTTTTGATCCATAAACTTTCCTCATATGGTTTACTTCTGTCTTACCATCTCCTGCCTGCAACTTACAGTCATCGACCAACTGGAGAAAAGGATCAACCTGTTGAAGTTGTTCATCAAATATAACACACATTAAATTTAGATTTCAGGAAACCGCGTGGCCCAGATGAAGATGATCAACAGCCTGCTGCTGAAAACAGGCCACAAATTAATGCCAGTTCACCTACCGTTTTATCAGTCAATGCAGCCTTGGCAGATGTAACAAGAGGACGGAAATTGTAGGCTTCCGATAAAAAGAGGATCATTGAAGTAGCCAAGGTGAAAAGAGACCTACGACGTGATGGTTGAAGCGGGCCTAGAAATGCAAGAAAACCATCCATGTGATTATTTTTTATAAACATAGGCGAATCATTTGTCCAATATAGGGGGAAGTGAACTCAAAAATCTCAAAGCAATGATAATGTCATGCTGCACTTTTAACTGAAATACAGCACATCACCCAATTTCCCAAATGATATCTGTCATTCACCTCATCCATATTTGTTTTACAAGGATCATACTCCTCTCCTGAAGATCTCACTGTTTCCATATATAAATAAAGAACAAAAACATCCAAATTAAACACCATTCCATACATAGTATCTCCATTATTTCATTGCAAAAACATATTCAAGGACTCTGTGCAGATCCCACATGTTAGGTGGGCCATATCATTTTCGATAGAGGTTGAACCGTTAAGAGGGGATATTGATCGATTGAAATGAAAACAGTCTCTAGCATTGCGCCCGAAATATTTCTATGACGCACTATCATGGTTTCGGTTAGTGAAATAGGATTTAATTAGTTAACTTCCTTCAAATGCTCAACAAACTTCCAATTAGCAAGGAAAGAACTTTCTAATTTTGCAGAGGATAATAACAAAAGTCAAAATACAAGCCATATCAGGTGAGCTTCTCATCTTTGTCAGCAGATATTTAATGAACCTAAAGCTATAACACTCATTGAATCATTATTATTGGTGTAAATATCAGCACACTACAAACACATTTATACAGATGATATCAAACATGCTACAGTTCTAATTCATTGATAGGAACCTACCTCCTTGAAGAGATATGCTCCTTAAGGAAAATGCAAGTTGAAAACTTCGAATGAGAATCTCATGACTAGACCTCTGAAAATGTGCAAAGAGATAGTCAGTAAATTTCCATGAATCATGACAGTGCCTCTAATTTGTATATCGATTCCTAATGCAATTTTGTTGCCTTCTACTTTTTCGTGTTTGGACAAATTTGTGTCAAATAACATACCACACAAATGTTCCAACTTCTTTCCAAATTAATAATACAATTTTCTTCTACATCACAAATACCCAAAGGGTATATTTTTTAGAAACTGTACACACATGTCAAGAACAATTTTTTTAGCCTAGATTACTGTCTCATCACAAGAGACTTCAGATTTCTATTCCAATGTTAGTAAAAGAAATGAAAGCTAATCCAAAGGAGTATTGAGTGTGCCAAAATCTCTATCCTTCCGTCACCAGGTTGCACACGAGGTTCTACAAGTTTGCTGGTATGTATTGGTATGAGCCTTACACTTTGTTATTATGAACAAAAATACTATGGAATAGAATCCTCGGTGCCAAAATGTTTCCTGTATCAAAAAATGTGAGGTTCCTTTTGCCTTGGCTCGCCGATGAGGCAGGGGTAACATTTTGAAGACAAATTTTTACGAGCTCAGAGTGAATGTGGTCTAGGGCAAGCTTAAACTTTTGTCCTTGAAATTCAGTATGTTAGAGTGGTTCTGCTTCAACATGCTACGGCAATTTTAGAACGAAGAGATACACTAAACCACAAATTGAGGCGCAGGCCCCAGCACACTCTAGGACCTTAAGTCTGCAGAAAATGCCATGATAACTACTAGGTTTATATTATTTTTTAGTCTCATTAATTATAAGATGTCATCAATAAAAAATAAGTACCATCAAATATCATCTTATACCAGTGCACGGAGTATATGCGTTGCAGTCACTTGCATGTGCATCAAATATAAACATTATTTGGAATTAAAAGTTATTTTTGTAAATTTGAATTTAATATAACTTTTTATTTTTATAAATTTGAATTTAATTATACATTTTGCTTACAAGTAATGGTAAGGATAAATTTGGACATCCATTAAAATTACCAAATATAATTTTTTAAGGGGTTTACATGTTATAATATAGTAAAGATATTATCCTTAGTTAAAATAGTACTAACACAAAAATATTTTTGGTAAGGCCCACAGACTTATTATAGTTCAATATTAATAGGAACATAATTAGTACCATAACATATATTAGAATAAGAGATAAGAATGACCTTAAACTACCTTACTCCAGTTGAAAACAAAGAAAAGAAAATGTGAATGACCTTAAACCACCTTACTCCTATGAACACAAAGAAAAGAGAGACGTGCATGAAACACTAGCGAATTGTAGTTACAATCTGAATCACAGTATTACCTTGTCTTGTGAAAATAACATCACCAAGCTGTAAGTATGAGCAATTGCTTCATAGTTTGCAGGGGAGTTCAAGTGAGATTGTGCCTGCACCCAGATTGAAGAAAGCAAAAGGCTGATTTGTCTATTTTTCAACTTCAGAGATGTTCCTTTCTGCATAAAACACATAATGTTATGACAGATGCCAATCAAACAGTTTTTTAACTGTACTTTGAGGACGTTCAAACAGCATTAAAGCAAAATACCGGTTCCGTATCCAAATTATCCATGGTTGGTGGAACTGGTTGCCTTTTGACACTTATGTTTCGACTATAGCTGGATGTCAGACGAGCAAGCATGGATTGATTTTTGGTCTTTTGATCTGTAGACAGCAAAATTCCGTCCGTTTGTTCTTTTCTCATCTTCCCAAAGAGAGCTGCTGAAGAGGAAAAGGTGGAAACGGATCTAGACAGTGTCCTCTGTAAATCGATAGGTTTAACAGAACATTTGGAGGCAGTAAAAGGGCAAACAGATGATGGAACAAGTACGACTGTAAACACACGATGCGCTCCAAGCCTTATTTCATGGTCTTGAGACACCATTGCTAGAAGTATTTGATGGAACAAAGCCTCAGGGAAAGCCTATATCAATAAAAGATATATCTAAGGAAGATTTCCAAGAAAATTTAAAGAAAATACTAGAATATATCATATTTTAAACATGCCTTATTTTGGTATAATATGTTTGGTAAGAAAGCAGCAATCTGAGCAGTGCGGTAAACAGCACCAATTGTGTTTCTAGCCATGACTGTTATATTTGAAATGCTCTCCAACATCATTGACATTAAATCCAGAATGGGTCCAGCATCTCCAACCTATCATGTTTTTGGTAAAAATATCCAAAAAGCTCTTAGAAGTTAGAACACAACTAAATCAGAGTCTACTGCAGGCATTAGGCATCACACGTAACGTAAGCAACATTAAGCTTTGATTTGCAAATAGTTAGCTCCTTATGCTGTTTATATATTTCTGTAATGGATTGGAAATGAAAAGGACCTTGTGAGACATTTGAATGAGGCACTCATTGACGACTGCATAAAGCTTCCTATTCCATTGAATTACTTCTTCTCCAAGGTCCGAATCATCAAGAGAGCAGTGAATACTTTTCCTCAGATGTCTCATCATATCACTAAATGCACCAATAATTGTCACAGATGGCTGTGCCCTAGTTGCGCGAGCCAGGGAGGTGGCAAGCTGCACAATATCTATCTGCATATCAGGTATTCTCAGAACATTCTTGTGATCAAGATGCTTGATTACGGTAGAGAGCAAGAAATGAGTGTTATAATCTGCATTCACGGTAACCAGAGTAATTAAATACGCAGAAAATCCCAATCATAACAAAATGCTGATTTGGCCTCAGTCTATCACTCAAGTTTACCAGAGAAGGGAAAAAACCTGATTTCTCCATAATTGATTGCATGTCCAGCAATACTGAAAGAGCAAGCCCATGATCAGGAGACCAGAGATTGCCTTGATCAAAGTAGCGGAATAATGCCTCTAGAACACGCCGTACAGTTGTAGCCTCTCTGGCCAACTTCGCGATGTTATGCAAGCAGACTCTTGACCAGAATTTAGGGTTTCCGCTATCTGCTCTGTTTACAATAAAGGAATCGATCATGGTGACAAGAAGATCGAAGAAGCTGGCAGAAGAATAAATTCATTACGAACACCTTGGAAAGAGGAATTACAAGGTATAGTAGTCTTTTTCATTGACAATCTTCCTCCAAGAAATAGCTCTTTTCATGATATCTGATGATGGTAACATTTGGTTTTCAACATTATGCAGTTGTTGAACCCTATGGTTCTGCATATTCTGACTACCATTGTTCGAGTTATTGGACTCTTCAGAAGGGACTTGACAATTTTCCAGGATAGCAGACACAACCTGATCTTTTGAAAATAAGAGTAATAATTGAGTATAAAAGTAGCCAAGGACGCCTTCGGATGAGAAGGAAAATTATTGAGACAAACTTCAAGAAAGAGCATGGACATTTATAAGGTGCCAATCTAAAAGAATACCTGAAAGTACAAAGGGGCAAAGGACTCGCAAATAGAAAAGAAGCACATAAGCTGTTCTATTTTTCAAATCTCCTATCATCTTAAAGAAATTCATACATGAGTATGAGTGCCTACAATTTGGAAGAGTTACAAACTCTAAAAGATCAAGGCAAATGTAAGTACTGTTTAGCATTAAATAGGGTTCACCAATCCCATGATGCTGTTGTATATAGCTCATCTTAATGAAACTTGTAACATCTTGAAGAGCAAAAGGAACATATAAACAAATGCATGATATCATAGTAATCAGCATGAGTTGAAGATGTGACAGTTGATTCACAAAATTGTATGATACAAAGTGATGCTACAAGTCCCAATTGGTGCAGTAATTCCCTATAATCTACCAATTGAAAAGGCCTCACCAAATAGGAATATGCCAAACTAGTCCAAATTTAGAAGGCATCTAACTTTGAACTTTCAAGGGAGTGCCAAAACCATCAGCAATAAATAATCTATCAAAAAGACACTCACATTGTCAAAGTCAGTTGAGATATAACAAAATTCGCCCATGAACCAAATCTGTCAATCGAAAGATTAAGGAGAATTTGTCAGAGCATAATGCAGCTGGACTCTATTTAGCAGAAAGAAGCATGGTGACAAAATAACAGGAAAGAAAAAAAATTCAGAATTTCCATCAATTCAGGCATATACCAAGAAGAAAAAAGCATTTACCAAGAAGTAGAAAATGTCATTAATTTCTTCAACAGCAAGTTTTTAAAGTCTTCAATTTTCTATGAAACAAATATGGAACTAGGCGAGTATCATGCCGTGTACAAGAAAATCTATTGAAGACAATTATTGAAGGCATGCACCTAATGCTCTTGAGCCAACATCTAGGTTCACTGCTTCAATTAAGCACAGGCCTGGCTTGCACTCGAGCTTCAGGTAAAGCTCCTGACTTGCTAATATGTGGGTGTCTATTAGGAGAGAAGTTTCTTTTAAAACTAAAAAGGAAATGCTCAAATCGTGTTTCAAATAAGGTATTTCAAAGAAAGTATTCAGAAAGTTCAAACCCACACAAAGCATTATGACACAACATGTTTTCAACCACAAATGAAGCTCTTTTACCAGCTCAGTCGAGCCTTCTCTCGTACTGCCTCTCTATCCTCTCATCTAAAGAATTTTGGTTTATATTTTATTCAAAATTTTGCTAAGTACATGTTTGACTGTATATGATAAATACTTTCGTGAAATTTTAGGATATTACTTGTTAACACCGCGTGCCTTGTGCATGGGCTAGATGATATCCATGTGCCTTGTGCCTTTAATACCTATGTTCTGTAGCATATCACAATGCCAACAAAGAATCTAATACCTCGAAATTTTTACCAGGATGTTTTATGAATGATGGTATTGTTTTCAGAATTGGATAGAATAGGGATTAAAGAATAAATAAGTAAAGATTTCGATTAAGAAACTGTAAGATATCCAGAACAGAGTAATTGATGGTGGTGAGAAAATGAATGTATGGGGAAGAGCAATATTCAGAAGTGAAATGAGATATAAAATTAAATAGAACTGTCATCATTTCAGCCTTGGGAGTCCTAGTATTGCAGAGTTGGCACTAGAGGTGGTATATAGCTAACCTTAAACCTGGAGAAGAGGGTAATATCTACTCAAGTTAAATTCAGTTATTACAACTATGTAGACATTTTATACATCAGTTAAATCCTTTAAGTTTGTTGAGTCCACACCTTATTTCTATACGGTTGTATCTAGCTTGATTCTTGCCCAAGAAAAATCATCTGTTTCCAGGGGTAACAAAATAGAGGAATTAGTAAAATGACTCAGCCTATTTATCATTTCATTTCGCAAATCTTCACAAACTGATAATGAGAATACATGCACCAATGCGCTTTCGAACTTCTCCATTTCCCCTTGCGGTGCCCACGGAACAAATCCCTATTTATATATTCAATTTCCTTCTCAAAATTTGAATTTGAAAAGTAAATAATTAAACTGGTGCCAATTCTTTACCTTTACTTTCTATCAAGATTGTAAAGGTGCATAAAATCTCAGTATTCAAATCCAGAGATACAGAAATTTATACATGGGATCAGAACCATGCAAAAGATTAGCTACTCAAAAGAAAAGGTCTCGGGCGGTTGAGGGAAAAGGGAAAGATCCCCTTGAATTTTTCGTACTGTTACATTTTTTAGAAAAAGTAATTCGTTGCTGCTTGAATATAAAAAATATGCAAATTATGAAGCTCACAATAGAAGAGAGTGCTTGAAGCCCAGCACAACGTAGTTGCATCATCCTTTCATCGTTACCCATCTCTTGAGCTAAAAGACAGAGTTTTGGAATTAAACCCTCCAAGTTGAACGTATAGGTACCATCCCTCTACAACAATAAATGCAATCACATAAGCTCAGAGAGCAATGTTAAGAATTTACCATAAAGAATTACATATCTGTTTAGTTTCAAGGAAACCAAGGAATGGACAAAGTTGATGGAAATTTTTTCATTTTGTTGTTTGGTTTCCTGAACAAGGACTTCAAAACTAAATATGAGCAAGTCCCTGCTACCTTCTGCATTATGTTGTTAAGTTGTATTTTCACCCACTTCTTTCTTCTTTCTTTTTTTTTTTTTTTTTTTTTTTTTTTTTTTTTTTTTCTTTTTTCGTTTTTTTTGTCACATCCCACAGATTAAGCCAGGGGAAGAGAAACAACACCTGGTTATTTACAAAGTCAAAAAGTGCCTGGCAACCATTAATTCGCAACCCATCATGCCTCGTTTGATCCAGTAAGATGTGTATTATACCGAGAAAGCTACCAGCAAACAATGGCCTGCCATGTAATACACATGATATACAGTACAGGAAATCATAATGATAATATCATGAAAAAACTTGCTACATGACAACTAAAAAGGTTGTTTGCTGTGATCATAAATACTAGAAGATTGCTAAATGCTAATGACAACTGGAAGATTAGCTCAGACTGATCTTTGTTAATTTCCTAAATAGACTTCAATATAAGATAACCTAGCTGTTTCATCTAGTTAGGCGGTAACTCTCTTAATAAACCTGTAGTTACTCTTTCTCAATTTTCTCGCAAGTGAAACCACTTAAAATTCTTCCACCCATAACCTCCTTCTACAAAATTCCTTTGTAGTAACTATAATGATTAAAAATTGTTTCCTGTGGCATTACCAGCTGCAAGACTAGCGTCTGCCCAAGCGTGGATAAAGAATCTCTCAATTCTCCGAGCCATGAAATAAATATGCTGGGAAATGAATTCAGTACAGTTATTAAAAATTTTGATGCAGTGTGTGTTAACTTACACATTAAAAACACCTTCCTAGCATTTAAGGTAATGCATTGTCAAAAGTACAAAAACTAAGAGAGAATCTCTTGCAATATCACATTATTAGAATATGAGCTTTGTGATATGTATGCACAAGTAAATTTAGAAGTCCAATAATGAGGTACAAAACATACAAATATCAATGTAACAAAAGCAACCAAAAAAATAAGACCACGGAGTAGTAACTTTTAAATAAAGAAAAAAGATTAAGGAACTCACATTTGTTGCTTGCAAGACATCAGCAGCTTTCGATAGACACAAACGACAACTTTTACAGACTTGAGATTTTCATTTCTCAGTTCCCGATAACACCTTTGCTCAAGAAAAGTTGTAATCTGATTAGAAATCATAAGCTGTCATGACCTGTTTTTTGCAAAGACTGATCCAACTAGATAAAAATGAGATCAAACCAGCAAATGACAATAAAATTTTGAACTCAAAAGTACTTCAAATTCGAGACGCTCCGGGTTAAATAGGAACCAAAACATGATACAGGTAAATTAGCTAGCTACGCAGATATGAACCAGGAAAAAAATGTATGTACTTTGAACCATGGCTTCAATTATTCCAGTAAAACCATAACCAATAAGACATTAAATTTGAAAAACAAGATCTCGGTCTTATATGGGCTAATCCGTGTATCAAAGATCAGCAGGCATCTGTTTTAAAAACAGTTATGCACTCTTAGATCATGATGTTTTGCAACAAAGGAGCTATGGATTCAGCACTGAGCACCTTCCAGATATCAGTTAATATCCTCCAAAATTCAGTAAAATTGGAGTTTAGAGTAGTACTTCTCTGCACTGAAGGAGTTGGTTTGAAAAACATATCAAATATGTGGATTTTTCCTCGTGAATGGCTTGCAAAACAGCATATAGAATGCCCTATTTTTCCAAATGCATATTTAGGAGAAGACCATCAATCGACAGTAATGCATCATCCCTTAGCAGGATAGAATTTTTGCATATATCCTTTAGAAAGAAAGAAGAATGATAATCCTAAAATGAAGATGGCTGAGAAAATTATAAGAGTAAATCCCAAATCCAGAGGACAATGACAAATGCAAGCTCTAATGCAATATAATACTATGAGTTAATGCATCAAATACTAATGCAATAAAGACAATGAAAAATGCAAGCTCTAATGCAATATAATACTATGAGTTAATGCATCAAATACTAATGCAATAAATGCCAAGTTTTTAACGAAAATAAAAGGGCAAGAAGTATTCCCAGCAATGCAAGAACAAGGATACAAATGAGTCAAAAGAACCAAAAGTGGCCAAAAGGAAACACAAACAAGCAGGAAACAATTTGAAATATGTATGACATATTAATAAACACAATTCTGAATGCATAATTAGTTCAGCATAAACATCGAATTTTTTACATGAGGGGATAAAGGTATGGGATTGCCATGCAACAATGTGGAAAAGTCAAGCACGCTAAGTACACTGGGAAGTGGGAACCAATCAGTCGTACTCTGAGCATATGATCAAAGCAACCTAACCTTGGGCACACGTAAGGGGTTTCTGGAAGCATATTCACACAATTTACAGATTTTGCGGTCATTAGGTTCTTCCTCCTGCAAAAAAATAAGGGAGCGAATCAGTCAGATAATATGATAAATTTTTTAAATTTGCATGTTCAATCTACAGCAGCATTATTCCTAACATGCTAACTCGAATTTCGTGCATGAATACCACAAACTAACTGTGTGCCTAAAAGAAAATGCAACAAAGTTGAAATTACACGTTGTATAAGTCTCAATATAAGTGTCCGGTCACTGGTGCCAAGTGATCTTTTTCTATAAAAAAAATTACAAGGATCTGTTTAAGATATATTAGAACTTCAAGCGACATAACAATATTGTGATTTAAAAGTTTTAAAACATTAAAATTTGCGAGAACTAGTCCAGTGTGACATAAAACAAATAATTAAGATCGATAAAGAACGCAAATTGACAACGTAGTCTTAACATAATAGCAGAATAAATTGTTGTTCCTCTGATGGCGTTAAGAAATTAAACATATCTCCAATCATTTGAATAATATAATTCGATGATAAGCGAATAAATTAAAATTTTCACCGTTTCTTGAAGGAAACAAAACTAACCATATTCCGGGGGAAAATTTCTGCCAACAATTTCTTATAACGCTTAACAGGGTGCCGCGATCTAGGCCGCATTGCAGGGCAACAAGTACATAGACTGTCACAAACGGGCATAACTCGCTTCGACATCACACCCATTTTTATTTTTCTGCGTCCTTTGAATCCACCACAGATAAAAAAATTAATTCTTTCTAAAAACGGGGGAAACCACTCAATTGATCAGATAATTAAAACAAAAAGCCGATAACCTGATTTTAGAACGGAAAGATCAAGAAAAATGGGGAGATGAGGACCGGAAAGGGATCGGATAGATCTGGGAATCGAGATGGGATTTATTGAGAATGCAAAAAGTCGATAATGGATCCAATTGACGACAGAAATCAAGAAGAAAAAGATGAATAGAATAGTAAATCAAAATGTCGGAGAATTTTTCAACGGCCTCCGACTTGTTCGAATGATTGCTGATGTTTCCCATTTCGTGTATGCACTTGCATGGTTGGAAACACTTATAAAGGAAGGTGGGCGTGGTGTGTTGTGGTGGCCCTTCTTTAATTATTATTATTATCATTATTATTTATTTCAAAATTATATTTGAAGTTAATGGTATATACAAAAACTGATATTTTATTGATCAATTTTATGAGACGAATCTTTTATCCGATGTCATCTATAAAATCAATTTAATGAATTTCAAATACACCAACGTATAAAAACATTGACATCATTTGAAATATATATTTCGAATCAATTCATCCATATCAAAGGAATCTATCGAAACACAACCTAAAAAAAATTGACCAAATATAGGCAACGGATCAATTTTCTCCGAGAAGCTGCGATATATAGTTTGAATATTATTTTCTGAAGTTCAAAGAAATAGGCACTAATACAGTTTGTAAAATAATTATAAAAAAAAAGGTTTGTTTTTCAGTTCATATTTTTCCAATAAATTGAATTACATAACATTAATTTTTACAACAACTACCTCTACCGACACCGTCAGAAACCTCATTTGGGTCGGCTACGTACTATTCTATGTTCTAACTACATATTTCATGATCTATATCAACTTTTGATCCAAAAACGAAATACAAACCCAAACATGTATTTTTATCTATAAAATAAAAATGTATTGATTATATATATACACATATATAATCAATCATTAATCATTATGGGCAGAGCTGCAGCGTGGGAAGGAATTGACTCCTGCATTCAACGTTGTGAGCTGAGAGCAAAATGCTTCGGCCTTTCCATCTTCTCCGTGTGTGCTGCTCAATTTCACATTTTCCATGTAAAGATTTCTGCATGGAAACGATTCACTGCAGTTGAAGTTTACTGCCACCTTTGTAGCACTTGTGCCTCTTATATTTCTGTACATTATGTTCTCTACTTGCACTGCTGAATCCTGCATCAATCATTTGATTTTTATCATTTGAGAAACTTATATATATGTATATATATAGGTGAGAGACTGAGAGTGGTACCTGCTTGACACAATTTTTATTTTTGTCACAGTAGTTTTGATTTATGATTATGGGATTTGAGACATTCTGCATCAGGATGTCTTCAAACNATATATATGGTAGGTGTGAATTACCTGCCAAGTTTTTATTCTGACTCCATTAGTTGCTCCAGTAATCTTGACACTCTTGACCAAAATATTTGAAACATGGTTTTCCATATTATTTTCACCTAAGCTTCCAATGCTGAAATTCAAGTAAATTAAATAAATCCTTATAAAAACAATATATATAAAAATATCCAGCAAAATTAAAAATCACAAATTAATTAATTATTACCTGATTCCATGGCCTGGTCCACACATTATGTTCTGCACTTGAACGTTACTAGTTCCATTCACTATTGAAATACAATCATCACCTATACATTGCAAAAGAATTAGAAGATTTGATCCAAGTCATGAAGTAGCTATATATAATAAGTTATATGCAATATTAAAAGAAACGACAAACTGAATGAATCCATTTACCAGTTTTAATTATAGAGTCTAGAATATTGATATTTTGTGTTTTGGTGATATGAATTCCATCAGTGTTAGGACTATCTCCTGGTGCTGTAATTCTAAGGTTAGAAGCCTCAACGTCGCGACAATCCTGGAAAACCACATGCATCTGTTGGGCATTTTGTAGCTTCAAATTCGTCATCTTTAAATTCACACAGTTTTTGAATGTCATAGCCTGTTAATTAGCAAATCAAATTAATTATATAATTGATATTAAATTTTTTTCTTTAATAGTTGTATAGAATTTGATGAATTAACGTACCGTTGGTGCACTCTGCGTTTGGCAAGGCTTTAAAAGAAATCAAATAAGGAGGAAAAATGTCAGCACTTATTATTATATATGAAACAAAACGATTATAATATTTTGAAAGTAAATAATTAATATTTTTCATGAATAACTTAAAATAATAAATTCAAACATTTATTTACCTTAGTTTTCTTTATTTTGCAAGAATTTTTCCACCATATTTCACCATTGCCATCTATAACACCGCCACCTGAAATATTCATATTCGTGACATCTTCGAACTTTATCCAAAGTCTCTTAGGGGTGTCGTACATTTCCGACGTAGCCTTTACGGTACCTTGGATCTAAAATGAAAGAATTGGGACGTCAATTATTATTAAAATAAAGATTGTATAAAAAAATCCGTATATGTACCAAAAATCTAATATTTCTATATACACAAATATATATATATATAATAGAAGTAGGTGAGTGATCGTTTTCTTGGTTTTGTTGTGAAGTGATATGTTTATTATGTAGTGCATGCAATGAAGTGAGCGCCGGCCACATATAAATCCAGGCAATCGTTTTTTCTCAGATAAAAAATCTTTAAATTTAACTAATGTATATGATCAATTTTATTTTTTTTCTGATATTATGCAAAAATATGTGTTAATATAAATTTCTTAAATGTATATGTGCATATGAAGTAAGAATGTGTACGGAACTCACCTCCATAGAAACAGAGTTCTTACAAGGGCCTGAAAAATCAACATGTTTAATGTAATAAGTTTTGCCTCTTGGAACCACAATTGTTGATGAACTCGTAGAATTACAAGCCTTGTCCCAAGCTCTGCTGAATGCCTGGAAAAGAAATTAACTTGATCAGAAACTAAATATTAATTAATGATATTATTGGTGAAGAACTGCTAGAATCATAACCACAATTTATCTAACAGTTTTCAGAAAATATGAGAAAATCGATATTGTATAAAATAAAATCAGTTAGAGTTTAAGTTGATGAACAGACACGCGATACACATATATATATTACAATAAACTTTGGATGAATCAAACCTGGGCATTGTCTGATTTCCCATCAGCTTTGGCTCCGAAATCGTCGACATTGATCAGCACTTGTTGTGATACAAGTTGATGTCTGCGATCTTTGGAGACTTTTCGATGCTTATGAGATTTTCTTCCATGACAAGAGGATGAACACAATAGAATTAATGTCAAAAGTATGACAAATAAAATCCTGGGCATCATTATTTTCTCCATTTCTTGATGTAGAAAAACCAATTTTTTATACGTTGGCCGAAATTATTTATGAAAGAATATGAATAATTGATGTCTATCTTCACAAAAATGGCAGCAGAATGAATGCTTAAATACGTGAAGAGGAAAGACGAAATCTATTTTCTGGAGGAATTCACCCACTGGTGTGCTGTGTTGACTCTACAGGTATATTTCAACTGAGGAAATTGAGTAATAGTTAGTTACTCTAACATTAAGCTTGTTCTTTTAAAATCAACGACGCAACCAGGCAAATAAACAAACAATTTCAGAAATGGTTTTAATATTCAATGTTTTGTACATAATTTTATAAAAATTTAGGCCAATTATCTGAAAATTTAGCTAAGATACAAATTCGTAAATTTCATCTTTGTTTAACTTAGATATAACATAATTAATTTAGACGGTTACAAAACATTACTTCGTGTTTTGAAGGTGCAAGATAGCCATCGATAAAGGCGTTCACCAATCTTGGACTTTTTGTGTGTTAGTTAGATAGATTTTAGTAGTTCTTTTGTGAGACGGTCTCGCGAATCTTTATCAATGCTACCGATATTTACAATAAATAGTAATATTTTGATATAAAAAATAATGTTTTTTCATATGCAAAACAAGTAGAAGCTTTATCGCACAAAATTGACGTATAAAACCATCTCACAAGAGTTTTGTGAAAAAAAATTATATAGATGTGATAGAATTCACACCAAATTATTTTGTCATAAGAAAATCTATTAAAACACGCATACACACACTTTCTCTATTTCAGGTAAGACATTAAAATAACCCAAAGTTAAAGAGAGGGGACAAAGATGAAAGGAAATTGCATTTTTTCCACTATAATTTGCACTTTTTTCATTTTTCATTAGATCGACAATTAATTTTCATTTTTAGTCTTGTAACAAATATTTTTTTCTATTTTTGGTCATGTTTGATTTTGTATCTGTAGTCATGTAACTTGTATTTTTTTCATTTTGGTTTTTTTTACTGGTTCAGTCGTGTTTTATTTCAAATAATATTATAAAAAAATCACAACGCATGCAAGTTTTATTTCAAAGATATTCCACATCATCATCCACGTTCGCTATAAAAAGACCAAAATAATAATTAAAAAAAACATTGATGTTACATAACTAAAAATACAAATTCATTGTTAACAAGATCAAAATATAAAAAAAATAGACATGCAAGTTACGTGACTAAAAATACAAATTCACCATTAAAAAATGAAAAAAAATGCAAATTCATTGTTAATTTCAATTTTCAGTTATACTTTTTGACTTAAGTTGTTTAGGAAAATTGTAATCTCACGAAAGTCAACTTTTTCCCATTTAGTTCCCTCTTTGTTTCAAATGTTTATTGACCAAGTTTGATTTTCTTCGGTCAACAACTTATGCCCCATCTTGAAATTGGCCAAACATATCGATCACACACAGAATGAGAGTATTATAAATTGTTCAGGTATGAGACTGTACAGTTAAGGAGTATTTAAAAGATTAATAGTTACTATTCACATCAATAAATGTGCATATTTTTTTTGAGATTTTGTCACTTAAGAATTTTCAAAATTAAACGTGTTTGATTCAATACAATTATGAGATGGATGACCTTCTGAAAAGTTTCTCATTGTGCGTGTGAGTGAGGACATAAGTACGCTAAAAAGATACATGTTGGTACAGTTGATACATTCGTCGAATCTTGGACGTTACAATATGAATTCATTTTCACCCTATTTAATTTATCAAATATCGTTGGATTACGTGAATCTATCATATTTTTACCGGAGTCTCAGTTCATGTGTTTGGGATCGAAGGAGTAAGTTTTGTTCATGCCCATACTATTTGATATATAACATGTTTAAATTGATACGTATTATATATTTAAAAATGAGGATGCAAGTTCGCAAAACGTTAGGTGTTTTGCACGAGAAGTACTAAATATTTGTAGAATGGAAAATTGGGGTCGTTGAGAAATAAATTTATTTAATTTTATGCATGATGTTTGAAATGATATGTCAACAATGTGGGGATCTTTGGTGGAGTGGAGTTGGGGGAAATTAGCAATATTACAAGTAATTGTCTTTTTGACCACTTCATGTGGAATAAATAATAAGAGAAAAATAAGCATGCATGGTGAATCTTGTTTTAGGCTTCTGGTTTCCCTTAACCATGGTGTAGAACAAGATGTGCTAATTTCTGGTGGAACGATACTAATGGAAAATGGGGAATGCATCGGTTGAAATTGGCATCTTTTTTTTTTTTTTTTTATTATTGTGCTTTATATTTTTCGAGGATCTTTAAGCAAGAGGACTTCGAATTGTTTGTTATAAGGTTTTAAAATTTTATATTATCCACATATTATTATTTATCATATTTATATTATATACTCTTCGAGATCATATCATTCAACATACCAAACGATATTTAAAACATTTACTTTTCATCAAATTATAACTTTTTTCGGAAATGGCAAATTATAATTTCGATAATGTATACGTTTACAACATGTGGATGAATAAAAAAACCGGATAAATGTTTTTTTTAAAAAAAATAACAATAATAACCCATTAAATGATTCTATCTTATAGTTGATGTTATTCAACAATTCACCAAAATAAAATATTTTATTAATAAATTAAATAATAAATTCCATGAACATAGATCAATCAAAATGACATATCCTTTCAAAAATCGGCACTAATCAAGTTCAATTTAATTTGCTCACTTAGATTGGATCTTATTCTGTTGGAACGTTGACAGTTAAATTAATCGAAGGAAAAATAATCCAATGTATAGGATTACGTTATGTAATGCAAATCGCAAATCTATGAACAAATTATTCTCTTTATATATATACCATAATAATAAAATTATTTATTTAATAAAGATAATGATCTAAATTGAGTAAAAAATTTATATATGTGCTTTTTAAAAAATCATGTGTTTAAAATTTTATTTAACAAGTTAGCGTGCCAACTAGAAGGAATGCAGAGTTTTGTAAAAAGATTTCAGCTGCATTAGCTTGAGTCCAAGTTATAAAATTTAAATTAGGATTCTATTATGATCATTGAGCTCACAAGAGCACGGACGGTCTGTGAGTTGAGTTTTGAGCACAAGGACGGAATCCATCTATCTCCAAAAATATCCACCGCAGATTGAAGAACCATCACCAATGCGCCAACGGCCAAATTCTAAGAGCTCCCTCCCCAAATCAATGATCGCCATATATAGGAAGGGTTGCTTCCAATATACACTTTCATTATATCCACGTGTTTAGTGTACAATAAAATATCGAGCTTTGAATACTTTTGCAACTAAGGATGATCAAGTAATCAACTCAAGGTAACAGGTCCGACTTCATATTAGTCTAGTACATTATATATATATAGGAAACATGCCTATGTATATTGATCATATATAAAAATTATAAAAAAAAAGAGGCTATTTCTATAATCAAAACAGAAAGACTAGGACACCAAGGCACAACCAGTTTCTCGAATTTAGCCCCTTAACCAGAGATTTTTAGAAGATTAATTATTTCTCATGTCTAATCATCTTGTTGATAGATATATTGTCTTCAAAGGAAAATTTGTGTACTCATTGTAAAACTTGGCTACGCTTTGGACGGTAACATATTTTTTCCTGTCGCCTTGCTGGTGTACTTCCACCGCGAATTATAACAAAAGCTCAAACGAGCGGATCTCCATCAGGCACCCTTGCAAAGCACAAAGAAGTCACCAACATAAGCCACCAGCTTTCTTGATCCGCCACTAAACCTTTCCAGGAAAGTTATATCCTCCTTCTGAACCAAATGAGATTACAAGAATTTTATTAGAGATAGGACATGAGATTACAAGAATTTTATTAGAGATAGGACATTAAATAATCATACAAAACCTACTCAGTCGCGCATAGATATCTCACGTATGGTAAATCTAAAACATAAATATGTAGTCTATTCACTATTGGTCCAGCACATGTTCACATCTGACAAAGATGGTAACAAAGGAAAATCAACACAACAAACTTCACAAAATGTAATAAATCCAGATGTTAACAACAAATTATGTTGATGAGATACCAGGTCAGAAAAGTCACGCAGCAGCTGCGGAAGATGAAGAAGCTGTGAATTCACTGCGAAGCTCCTTAACCATGGCAGTGAGTGACTCCGCATCAAGACCCATATCACAAAGTGCAATGAGAATTGAAAGAGTATCGCGATCATGCCCAGTTTCAAGAAAGTTTGACATGAGGAAAACTATGTCCAGTGATTCTTGTGCAGCTGCCGGAACCATTTTCTGCAAAAATACAGCATTTTCAATTTGGGAAACAGAATACAAGATGAAGGCTAGTTATAGAATAAAACGTAAGGACTGAAGAGTAGCAGTTTTCTCATAATTATTTTCAATGATGAAGAGAGCACACACATATTACAAGAAATCCAAAGACTAGGGATAAAATAAAATGAAAGATACAATGCAATATAGGACATTAAGTATCATTTCAACACAGATATATGACTTCTATTGAGGGAAGGATCGACTGGAATATAATTGAAGTCAAACAGTGTGTAGGGCCTTCCTTAAAGCCCTGGTACCAGCAGCAGCATGTCCCGAATTTTACGTGGTAAGGCGTTCTGATACAAAAGCATTATTGGCGAAACACATTTTTCTTTAAGGAAAAAAGAAAGTTTTTTGTAAAAAAGAGTGTTGGACAAGCTTTTTTTTATGAAAGAACACTAAATAACGCTTGAGACCAAAGAATACAAGTCTCAGTCTTCTGGTTCAACTTCTCTTTTAAAGATTAAAAAAAATAATACTTTTTCACTATCAAATCCAAACATATAACTGCTTCTCTGTTTTAAAAAAAGACTAGCAGACACTGCTTAATAAAGAACTTTTTATACTAAGTGCCTTTGTATCCAAACTGGCCTGTAGAAGCCAACATTTTCAAAAGTCCTAGTAAGCCAAATTCAAATCAAAGGCATCTCAATTTTTACCTTAAGTTCGCCAAACCTTACTTCATATGTGATTTACGTTGCTTTTTCTGAAGTCAGACACCTGCTGATAGCATGATCACACACATTAAGAAAGATAAAAACATTGGCATCAGAAAACGACTTCAGTATTTTGCCACTCGTCATCACCTTTTAGCAGGATTCAACTATAGTTCAAAACATCTTATTAGCATTCAATTTTTGAGCTTGAAATAGTATCCACCAAGTGATTGATCTCCATCTCATTGATGGACTATTTTTTATCAACTCCAAGTTCCAAGTACAACCAACTCTTTTAGATTTAACAAGTAAAACAATTACATTAATGAAGAACACAAAAAAGTCGTCGTAGGAAAGCAATCGTGATCACAACAGAAAATAGAAACTCAAGAACTATCATTTTCAGGATTTAAATCTACAGAAAGAAATCAACTACACTAATCCAAAGCATTCAGCAATCAGCCATATCCCTCAGAAGTGCCTATTATCCACCTTTGCATATTAGGCCCCTCCACCTCCTGCAATAAGCAAGAGGGAGCTCCAAATACGCATGTTTTCGGATTACTAAATGTTTCATCAACGGGATGTGCGAATTTGATTAAGAATCTTAATAGCTGCAGAAGGAAGCCTGCATTTAACTGACAGCACAAGTTCAAGAAAACTAATACAGAAATTGAGTGAGCGAGCATAAACCAGCTAAGATTTCACTGTCCTGTTTCAATTTTGTATAATAAGGTTACAAAACCAAAAATTCGAAGAAAGATTAGTACACACGTACAAACGAAACCTTTCGAAAGTATTAGATACGCAATAGTCTAATATGAAATGGCAAGAAAAATGCGAAGAAATTGGCGGAAAAACCAACAGTTAACATGAACATATACGCATAATACACATTGAAACACAGATGATCGAGAGAACCTTGCCGTGAAGCGGCACTTTGTGGCGGCCGAGAGTGCAAAGAGTAAGAAATTCCAGGGTTTTGCTTTGACTCTATATTAGGTTGATTAGGGTATTGAAATCTATGAATTATGAATTTCAAATGTTTTAATGTTTAGTGAATTTTTCATTTTAATTAACATAAAATAATAATTTATAAATATAGAAGCTATGGATTTGAAATTTATAATTTTATTTCTCTAAATTTACAAAAATATATTGAAAATTCATCAATCCAAATACACTCTAAACCAATCTTCGTTCATCGTCCCTCACTAATCTGACATGACAAAAGGATCAAAAGTAAATACCTTGCACTTGGATGAAAAGATTTGAAATCCATATATTTCAATTATAGTGTCATTGTTAATAATAAAAAATATATATTAAATCTTAAATACATATTTTATTTATGTATACATTAATTATATAAATTAAATGGATTTGAAATAACATTATTATTTGGTGAACTTGAAATTCATCACAATTAACATGAAATATTATATAAACATGTAAATAATGGATTTGAAATTTGTGTTCTTATTTCTCTAAATACAAAAATACATTTAAAATTCCTTCATCTAAGCGCAGACTTATGAAATTGATACACACACAATACCGACATCACATCAGTAATTTTCGATATCAATTCAGTCGTTTCCGGTGTCATATCAACAATTAAACCAAAATAGTCGAAAATTTAAAATTTATAATCCAAAACCAAAATTTGAAATTTTGATGGAGCAAAAACCAAACTTGAGGGAATGAGTGGGAAAAAAAACTATTTCCTTAAGTTTTTATCGTCGTAAATTTAGCCATAGACCGAAGTTTCCTTTAGGACTAGCTATGGAACTTTTACTCCTGCTAGGTTGTTAATAGCGACTGAAAATTCTTACGGAAATTAAATGATCTTTTGAAATTTTAAATGTATTGTTTTTATTATAAACTTTACGGACAAAAGTTGTTATTCGTATGAATGAGATAACAAATAGTATTTTCATTAAAAATAAAATAAAATGATATTTTGATACGGATCCACACCCTTTTCAAGAAAAAAGTACTGATAGAATCTAAATTCTTGTTGGAAAAAAATATAAATATATTTGTGTATGAGACACGTTTTACACCGAAAATTAAATAGCACAAAATGATTATGAAAATGACATGATTTGTAAAGTATTTATCTTCTATATAAGTCTATCAAGGTAAATGGGGACTTTACAAAGAACCAAATTCATTCAACGCATGTGTAACACTAATTATTATATAATGTATTCCAATTGCTTCATAAGATGATATTATAGTGCAATAAATTGGAGATTACTTTCAAAAAATACGCGTGGATGCTCGACATAAAAAGAGTAAAAAGTGTTCTCTAACACAGACCATCATAAGATTTAGGCTTCACCGTGGATAGAAAGATTACAAATCCCATTACAAGTATAAAAATGATTTGCGCCATGGATATAACCCCATCGAAATATGCTCGAAGATAGGCTGTTTTCGCGCTGAGGGATTGCGGTTTAGCTAGTGATTGAGGTTGGGAAGAAGATGAACAGAAAAACAATATATCATCCGTTTCAACAAGAAGCGTCTTAGTATTGAAGCCAAGCAAAGACAGCCAGAAATGTCTAGATATATATTAACCTACAGATTCGACACATTTAACTTAAAAAGGTTCGAAGATACACACTTGCAAGCCTTGATCAAACAGTCTATTGCAAGATTTTAGGTTCATTATTGGACAGGGGATTATATTACAGGAAAACCATAAAAGACCAAACCGATGGTGACTGACAGTTGGCTGAATTTTATCAACATCTAGATGTGCTTTAAGCTGCAGCATCAACCGTTTCTCCAGCATCTTTCTTCTGCAGGAAAGATTCAATATATTGTGTCCTGCGGGAGACAACATTCTGGTGTTAGATCTAATCAACAAATTTTACTGGTCGATTTGGATTTTGATTAATTGGTTTAAATAATTGGGAAGATGATCTCTAAGCTACAAAGGCGTAGGAGGTTTGCAGGAAGCTGATGTGTTTTAGTACTGAGATACCTTGCAGGAAGATGATCATGAGGACGATTAAATGGGGTCCATATGGGATCGCCAACAAAGAGTCGCATTGCCTGTATGCGACGATGTATGGTCAAAAGGCTCAGTTTTAAATAATATGAACGACAGGTGGAAGATCAACACAAAAGCACATAGTTACTGATAATGTTAATGGTGGTGCCTCAACTAAAAAATACCTTGATATAGTTGTCTGAGTCGAGGGTGAAACGATGATAAATACCAGCTGGCAGGACAATCATCGCCCCTTTCTTCACCCAGACGCGGATCCAAGCTTCATCACGATCACGAACATCAAAATAGCCTTCACAAAAACACAAAACTGTTTAGTAACAAGATCTTTCATAAGATCAGAAGAATCATCAAGCCAAGTTAGTCATGTGAAACTACCGCTCCCTGCAACACAATAGCGGATCTCTTCATCTGTGTGAAGATGTTCTTCATAGAAGTTCTTGATCTTCTCCTCATAATTGGGAAGCTTTTCTGGGCAAACCTCGCAAAAGTCCTGAAGAAGATAATAACTTGAAATATATTAACAGTGTATGCGAAATTCGAATCATTTGAAATCAAATCAAATCAAACATTTTAAATCCGTGATTTTAAATATATCTGATTTATTCAATTGATCTTGATCGAGGTGAATTTCAAATTCACTCCCTCTCAATTCAAACTCATGTATTGATAATTAATGGGTCCCAAAAAAGGTGTTATTTGAAATCCAAACTTGACAACACTTCCCCCAAACCAAAACATTTTACCCAAACACGACCAGATGTTTATTACAAAGAAAATAACCGTTTTGACAGAAAGGCCATATGTAAAAGCCTATATATGACAATATGTCTTATTGCTTAACAAATTTCCATACCATGTAGGAATATCCACGCGCTTCGCGAATTTTTTTCAACTCTGGATCAGTTTCATAGTTGTCAGCATCTAACTTCCAACTGAGCACTCCAATCTCTAAAATAATTGCAATAAGGTTCAAATCCGATCTCATAACCAAGAATTACAAAGAAATTATTCACCCATTCAGTTGCCTTTATGGGAACGTATATAACATTCATCAGGTTTTTTTTTTTTGCATGCATTAAACCCTGCCATTATCAATCAAACAAAATAACTTTCTAAAGCCATTTGGGAGAAACGGGTAGCAGCTCATGCTCGACACCAAGGATCTCTAAGTTCACATAATAACCAACAAAATAACAAGTTGTAGAACAAAGATAGCACGACTTCTAAGAGTCAGATGTACCATCAAGCTTTTCAAATGAGACGAATTCTTTAGGTTCCCGGTGATGGGGAAGTCTCTGATCTTGATCGCTGTCATCCATGTACCATGCCTGAATAACCTCTGCTCTGTCGTCCTGCAAGTAAAGAAATTTGTTGGCAGTGAATTTCACTTTGGATTCTGTCTCAGTTATCGACACAAAATTCAACAAAACCACACAAAGGAAATCAAGCATCACATTAACAGTTGGAAAGCTTTTTAACATTATCCCCATCGGCAAATTCACACACTGAAACTACAAAACCCACAAAGCTTTGGTGGCCACAACAGGAATAACAAGTAAAGAGATGTCATCTTATTATTGAGCCGAAGAGTTAGAAGGTAGTAATTTCTGAAGAGGTTGTCCGAAATCTTGTGATGGTGGCAGAGTGCCATCTGACTACTTAGTACTTACAATCTTGCTTGGTTAGAACAAGGATCAGAAATTTCAAATGTCTCATCTGACAATCAATTTTTTTCAGTAGAAGATGTATATCAGGATCAAATTTATTTTGATATCACTCCTATGGATGAATGCTGTCTTTGATTGGGCCAACCATGGCAACATGATCGACATGCCAACCACAATATAAAGGATAACACCTACAATGTTTGTTCGAAAGCAAAAGGATTATGCTTCATCCATTGAAAAACCTACCAGCTGCCCAACCAAATTAAGCACCGCTGCACTGATCTGTTTTTCTCTCAGATCCAAGAAGTTATTAGAGGTGTTCATTTTGAGTACTTGTCCCACGATTATTTTCTCTTTTCCGACAAATCAACAACCAGCTATTCGTTATAAATTGTAACCAATGAACGCAAATTATGAAAAGAAATTCATGGTTGAGATAGAACTCTTCACTTGATACACACATCATACTCTTGGTCGACACTCCACTGATATTTTGAAAGATAAGTTGAGTGTTTCAGGTTCGCCAAACGTCCAAAGACCACACTTCTGATGAACGACTATAATGCAAACATGGACCAACATTAAATGGATTTTGTTCTTGGTCTACCACGTACACAAAAGGGATATGACTATTTTTGTAGTAGTTGATCAGCTCCAGAAGATTTCGCATTATCCATAAATTCAAGTGACTGAACTATTTTCCAATGAGTATAGTTTCCATGTATTCCTACATCCATTGTTTCTAATCGACATTCTTATTCCTTGAGTCATTAGTGAACATCTCTTTGGCGATCGGTAAACAGCAGCATGGATACGAGTTGAGATAATCATCCACAAGGTGATGGTCAAATCAAGGTTACCAATTGCTCCTAAGGGGATTTGCTTCAAAGTCTTGTGGGAGATATTATTAAGTCTTGGGTGCTAAGCTTAGTCAAAAGGAATTTGCTCATAATCATGCTAAGCGCCGTCGTACAAGTTTTAGCCTGTTTCAAGTGCTCCACGTTGCCTGTAGACCTTGATTCAGCAAGCTTTGAACCAGTAAACTCCACAAGAATCATCCGAATACAAAATTCTCCCTACTCCCGCTGGTCGAACTAATCATTCAATTGCACGAGTATAATTAAGTCAAAAATTACAATCCATGGAACCTGTATATTTCAAGAAAGCCACCCCACCATAATACGAAAATAAAACACAACTCATACGTTTTCCCAGACCAATCTAATTCAAACGAACTGTAACCTAGCATAACCATGCTCATAATTATTATAAAATCCTATAGTTCTCAATAACATGGCCTTTTTAAATTGTATTTCGCCTCCCTAAATTTTTCATTTTCTTAGGTACTACAACCCCCACGAGAAATATACATCGATCCGGTTATCAACTCAAAATTTCAAGCCACTGTCGATCCAGGAAAGATACCAGCGGAAATATTTTTTTCAGGGGAAAAAAATTCAACCTTTACGCAAAATATCTAACTTTAGCTTCGAATGAAATTCAAAATCACATGTACGAATATAATCATCTGACAAACAAATAATTCCACAGAAAACGAAAACGACACAAAAAATTACAAGAACAGATCCAATTAGAACAACACTCGAATTAATTACGAGTCCAAGCAACCACAAAAACGAAATCAAATCCTGAAATCAAGAACTAGAAGATGAAGAAACACAAAACCTTGCTGAGGGAACCCATTTCCTCGGTTTCTCCGAAGCGCTGTTAGCGTGAAACGATTTTCTGCGTCTTTAAAGAAACGCTAAATAATATTTGGTCTAGTGATTGGAATTTAGACCGTAGAAAAATCAGTCATTGTCTCTATTAAATGAAACCTAAGATTCTCGGATTTCCACTCGTCCACATTATTGCGTAATGGAATTTTTGTCCGTTTCGCCAATGACCAAAACATTCGCAATATTATTAATGAGTAAATTTCTTACACGACAGTCTCACGAATTTTTATCTATGAGACGGATCAATCCTATCGATATTCATAATAAAAAATAATACTCTTAACATAAAAAATAATATTTTTTCACGTATAACACAAATAAGAGATCCATCTCACACAATACGACCCGTGAGACCGTCTCACACAAATTTTTGTCATTATTAATATATATTTTAAAATTAATGTTAATGATTAATTAATTTTCACTTTTGTATTTAAAAATATATATATATATAACTTCGGTGGGTCCGGACTCGTCGGGTTCATGGGATGGGCGTGAAGGGTCCAATAGTAGACGGGGTCGGGTCTCGGGTTTGATCAAATTTTTCCTGAACTCGGTTCATTGTCATTCCTAATCTTGGGAGTTTTTGAGTTATTCTAGAACCTAAATTGATGGTACTTTGAGACGAAAATTATAGTTATCAACTTTATTTAAAATTGATTTAGACGATTTTTTGATCGTTTGAGCTTTTCAAACTTATCATGTGATATGTTAATCTTTGGTGCCCAAGTTGAGCTAAATTCAAAAAGAATGGTGTATGCATTGCATATTTTTCGACACACATTCGATATTTTTTTGTGCAAACTCGTTATACTGACCCTCATGAGTAAATTAAATCTCATTTGATGCATTTAATATTATTATATCTTGTTGAGCTCGAAAAATTGATGAAGGAGATGAAAAAGAAAAGGAAAATTCCTTAAGTGAAAAAGATTATCCAAATGGCTAAGGCAAAAGGAAAAAAAATTTAAAAGTCTTGTGAATGAAAAAAAAAAACTAACCCAAGAAAAAAAGGGAAAAGCTCAAGAAATGCGAAAGTTAATTACTTCATGATATTATCCTCTCTTCTTTGTGATTATCTTATCCTTTTCTTTGAAGCAGACAACAAAGCCTAAAATTACAAGCTTAAAAAAGACTTTTGATCTAAATTTTGTGATTAACTATATTAGTGGAGAAGTGCTTGAAAATAGGCTTATGTGATGCTTAGAGATAATCTTGGTGGTTATTGACTTGCATTGGTTGATCTATAAAATATTCATGATACTTGAGATTGGCGCTAGCACACATACATTCGGACTTTGTAATGTGTTGCATGATTTAGGAGAAACCGTATTTATTTATTTATTTGCCTCGAATATGTGAGACGGTATCACATATCTATATCTGTTAAATGAATCAATTCGAACTATCTTTACAATGAAAAATATTTTTTGCATAAAAAATAATATTTTTTCATAAGTCGGGTCGAATAAATGAGATGTATCACATGAGTTTTTTTGTTTGAATATGGTCATTTCAGATTGCAATAAGACATTTCCATAGTATTTATAATTATGATATTATTCATTTTTGAATACAAATCAAATTAATTAAAAAAATTGTACAAACATGTAACGCATGTGCCAATGCACTAATCAATTGCTATTATTAAATATAAAAAAAAAAAAAAAAAGTTTTTGGTATGGTGGTCTATTATTTTTTTCATCAATTAAAATTGCAATCTAGTCCCCGAAACAATTATGACATGACACCCATACAAAAATAACCAATTCAAATTGCTGAATGAATCAAGATAATATCTAAATTTGATTATAAACAAATTTATAGATGGAAAAATAAAACTGAAATTACAACCATTTCCTCAAATTTCATGCTAAAGAAAAGATCACTCGATCATGCTTGGCAAGCAAGATTTAGCGGCAGTGCACGTGTTCTTTTATTGTATTTGGTGGAAAAATTTCATGAAGACTTTAGTGACACGACCTTGACGAGCAATAAGCAAGGAATTTGGAAGAGGAAGCTGTTAGAAATGTTTAGTGGCATCCGGAACCTTCTTGAGTACTCTAGCATTCCCTTGAAGGCAATGGAATGTTCTAGAGAAGTTGAGAATGAGCTTGAAGGATCTAGGTCGTCCGTGCGGAATGACTTAGAATATTTTAGACAAGTCATGAAGGTTCTAGATTTGTTCAGAATGATCTAGAAGATTGTGGATGAGACATGAAGGTTCTAGTTTCATGTTGAAGAGAGTAAAACATTGTAGACAATACTTGAACATTCTACGTCTATGTGAAAGATCTAGAATTTTGTGGAAAATAAGGGGTCTAAAAACCTTCGGAGCAATCAAGAAGGATGTGGAGACATGGATGATGGTCTAAACAATTCTACAACAATTTTGTACATTGTAGGATGTGTAAATTTGTAGCAAGTTCTAGTATACTCCATTGTATAGAATAGTGTGCAAAATCCTAGCACACGAGGAACTTATATATATAGAGTTACAGGAGCTCCTTTTAAACAACCAATTCATTCTTCAGATCAACCAATTGTTCACTTCATCTCTTTACAAATTCTCCAGCTCATTTGTGCTTGTTCGTACACCCAATCATCCAGAATCATTTTTTTGAGGTTGCTTTGCTAGTACTCAAAAGGATAGAGTCGAGGGGAGAGGCCACACATGAACTTAGAAAGTGCTAAGTCCGTGACACTATGCAACCAAAATACTTACGATAATTTTGATTATAAAAATTTAAACTCGTTATATATAACGTTATAATGAGCCAGTACTATCTATATGCTATATAAGAAAGAGAATCGTCCTTATTTCCTAGCTCTTCATCTCTCTGCTTTACGTCTCTTCTATTCACACATCATAGAACACACGTAGTTACGAGGAGAGGGCGCACCCAGTGTATGCCGCATCGGTCCTCTTCGCTGGTATTTTGTCGGGGTTGTCTTTTGGTCTACTTTTTTCTTGCTGTCAATTCTATTGGTATTTTGGTTGGATGAACACATGGAAATTATAGGATTTTTTTGTATGCTTTGTGATTGGTTTATGCTTGGGTGTATTTGATTGGAACTTGTCATGATTTTTGGAACATATGAAATTTTTACATGTCCGAATTTATTTTGTTGTTTGGCTTATTTGATATGTAGACAACAATTTGTATCACAAGATAAACTCTCGATCAAAATAAGAATCATGTGTAATTTTTTGAATTTGTGACTCTGGCCACTGATTTCCATATATGTTGATCGGTTTTTGGGTTCAAGCATATCTGAAAGCTGATGATACTTGTCAATCCTGCTTTAGATTCAGTTGTAATATGTTTTACATTGTTCATTCCATGTTTATCAATGGACATTAGGTAGCTAGGTGTTCCAAAGAATAGATTCAGTTATAATTTGTTTTACGTTGTTCGTCTTTTTTTTCCATTTTTTTTTTCAATGGTCAGCAGGTAGCTATGTGTATCAAGTCTTTTCAAAATGAGCTCAATCAAAGGGATTACAAAAACAACTCAATCACCAAGTGTGAGGCCCGATTCTCGGATTCCTTTTGCAATGTCTTGGGTGGTGTCAATTAAAAACTTCATCTTTTCAAGTGGCGCCTCGATTTCATTGTAATAGGAGAGAGTGAAGATGCACATCACCCACTGAGGAGAACTTGCCAGAGCGGAATTTGGGTGAAGAGAAAATACAGCCTTTTGGTGGTGGGGTTGGGGTGGTCCGGTTTACTGAGCACAATGTAGTTGAGATTTGCAGATTTTTTTGCAGGCGTCTCATGCAACATGTTGCAGGATGGGTTTTTGGTGTCTGCACTGGTTATAAATGTAACGTGATGGTGGTACATGAAGGAGTTCTTTGGAGTAGTAACTACCTTCAGGAATATCAACGATCATTAATAAACTATATAGAAAGTCTACGGTGGGAGGAAAATTGCATATTACCTAGAATTTTGGAGTTTACATTCAGTTGGACAGCTACAGCTAGATGTTGATGCAAGCTACAATGAGGATTCACATTCTTACACTGTGGATAGAGCTGGGAAAAAATACCGAAATTTCGGTATACCGTGTATACCATATCGAAATATACTGATATTAACGATATGCCGAAAATTTCGGTACGGTTCGATATCGGTATATGTTTTTGAAATGTTAGGTAATTCGGTATATATCGAAATACCGAAAAATTATTATAATAAAATTATTTTGTTGTCATTGTGATGAGATTAACAATTTTTTTTAAAAAAATTTCGGTATAAACAGTATTATACCGATACCGTACTGAAATTGCAGTATACCGAATTTTTTTGATAAGAACAGTATGTAATTATGTCATACCGAAATTTCGTTACGGTATCGGTATTCATTTTTCCATACCGAAAAATTTCCGTACGATATACGGTATTATTTAAAAAATCGGTATATCGTACCGAACCAGACCTAACGGTGGATGGGGTGGTGCAGAATCATGATGGTAATAAGTTGTTTGCATTTGGACATAACATTTGTAAACCTATGTTGGTTGTTCATGGGGAGTTAATTGCGATACGAGAAGGTCTGAAGTTAGTTTGTGAGAAATGATTCTATAATGTTCACGTTATGATTATTTCTCTTTTGGCGTTGCAAACAATCACCGATTCAAGTGAAGAACTCAGTTACATGGGAGCCTGTGCTTCAGAGATAAGGGACTTAATGCAGACCTCAAGTATTCTTAGCCTCAACCACATGCGAAAATCAACAAATGGAATTGCTCGTTTTTTAGATGCTTTTGTTTTTTCTTCTCATTATATATTTGTGTTGGATGAATGAGTCTTTCCAACTTGTCTAATTTTTTAAAAATGATGAAATCTGTTATTTTCTTCTTAAATTACCTTTGATTGAAACTCTTTAAAATATTAATTTTTTGACTAAACATATTTTAATTAAATTTAAAATAACAAATGTCCAACGATAAATATTTTTTTATTTGTAACAATTATTTAAGCATTTGGATGAATGGATTTGAATCCATAGATTTTGATTACATTTTTATGATTAACAATGAAACAATCGATGAAATCTTAAACAGTGCACAACATTTGAAATATTAAACAGTGCACAACTCAAATTATAAGTCCACATCTGAATATATGTTTGATTTAGCTTTTGAGTTGAAGTTGAATATTGTTAACAGAGACGGAGCTAACATAGGTCCAGTATGGTCCGCTCTGTTCAATTTAATTTTTGAGTTAAGTTAGATATTATTAACCGAACTAACATATGCCTAGTATATGCAGCTGCCCAAACTGGACCCAAAAATCAAACATATTATATATATATAGGCCCAAAAAATTAGCAGTCACATGCGCTCATACGCACCATTGATTCATGATCCACCATTTGATTTTCTTTTATCTCATTCTTTTTATTTTCTTTTTTCGCCATATAATTTTTATTTTCTTTTTTCTCGTTCTTTTTGAAATGGCAGAAGATTGGATTGGATTGGATTGGATAAGTCGTTTGTGGTTGATTTGAAGAAAGGAGAGGTTAAAGAAGGTTAGGATTTTCTCCAAGTTATTGGTTTTTCTTATCTGTTTTATTCTGGTATATAATTAAGGGGGTGTATTTAATGTAGGAGATTTATTGATTTTTAATGACTGTTGTAGATTTTAAAAGTCTAGAAGTATTCAACTAAGACTTAAGATTGATTTTTAATGACTTTTGTAGATTTTAAAAGTCTAGAAGTATTCAATTAAGACTTGGGCAACACATATATTTGTAGAATTGTAGTCTTAGAATTATTTTACTTAATTTGTTGAAAAGTTCAGAAAACCATTAATTTTCTTAGTATGGTGAATTATCCTTTTTTACCATTGAAATTATTTTGTTATTTAATTTTTTTAATGTTAGATAATTTGATAATCATTAGAAAATCCATATATTTACAATGCATATATTTTTTAAAAGAAAAGATCTAGAACCAGATTGACAAAGTATAGTAGAGGTTAGGATTGAAGAATTTGATTTTTCAAAACTACAAGTAGATCCAAAATATTTCTAACAATTGATAACGAAGTTATTATACAAATTAAATGTATTATAACGATTGATAATTGAAGATTATTTATAATAGTTGATAATGAAGCTAATACAAAAGGTTTCAAACAAGATCGTCTCCAAAAAATTAGATGCCCTAGGCTAATTTTTAGAGAACTGTCATATGTAATTTTTTTATTAAATCTAAAAATATTACATATGAGCTAATATTTAAATTACCATAATTATCACCAATATCCAATTTAATAAATCAATATGCTACGCAGATTTATTAAATTATAAGAAATGACATATATATAAACTAAATATAACAACAAAATGTTCATATTTTTCGCGTTTTTTGTTGCGCAAAATTATCAACTAAATCATTGTTATCAAGTTTACAATATGGCCAAAAGACTTTGGTGTCATAGTTTCTTTAGATTTGGTGTCATAGTCTGATTTTGTCTCTTTTCTTCTTTTTTTTTTTAAATCATTATTTCAAAATCGAAGTTTAATCTCTCATTGGTTTTCACAATTATAGTATGACCCATCATTCAAAATTTCAAAATTATAGTGTATTCTCTCACTAATATGCGTAATTATTGTATGATCTCATTTAAATATAAGTCAAATTAATTATAAAAAAGATTTTACAAACATGCAACACAATCCAAAAGTCACAAGTTTTTATTAAAAGGTTGATGTTATATAGATATGAGAGTGTTTATTTGGAAAACAATAATTATGAAAGTTGACACCCACTTTAGATCATCTTAAATAATTTCATTAAAAAATTGAGTTGCGTAAAATGATTATTTATGTGCTCTCTCACAACGAAATGGTGGTGTACTTGGCAATATATATCTCTTATAAATGTAAATTATTATCTCTACCATCTCTATTATAATTATAATTTTATATCATAAAAGATCTTCTCGGAGGATTTTTTTTCCTCCCAAATTTGTAGATGTAATATTATAATTTTGTTTTCCTTTTTTTAATATTTTAAATTACACTTTAATCTTTCGATATTTTTAAATTTATGATATGATGCTCACATAAATATAATGAAGGTAAAAATTTGTGTGAGAGTCTCACGGGTCGTATTTTGTGAGACAAATCTCTTATTTGAGTCATCCATGAAAAAATATTACTTTTTATGCTAAGAGTATTACTTTTTATTGTGAATATCGGTAGGGTTGATCCGTATCACAGATAAAGATTCATGAGACCGTATCACAAGAGATCTACCTTATAATGAAATCAAATTCTAAAAATTAAATTAATTAAAAACATAATATTATGCATAGAATTAAGAGGACAATATCCACACCCTAGAGCCCATCACCTTGGGAAAAGTGGCGGTGCCCGATATGCAATTTTGTTCTACGTGTATGTTTGAAGTGTTTCCTAATTTTTTTTGACACGTATCACTTGTAATATTTTTATTACAAAAATATCACATTATAAATAGCGAATGTGATATTTGCAAAAAGTCACAGATAAGTGTAATAGAGTCTATCGAGGAAATAATCAAATAAAAAATGACAGCTGCGGAAGAACCAATGCTTTCTCGACTTAATCGCCTAGATGATATCGTAAGTATCATATTAATTCATCTTTTTTAATCACTCTGCACATGCAAATGTTTAATTTTGTTCTTGTTACTCCTGATCATGTTCCTTTCTGACTTAAATTTTTCTTTAATTTGGAAGAACCGATAAGTTGGTAATCGTTTATTTTCATTTTCTTTATCCAAGAATTTGGTTAATTGTGGTATAGGAAGTAATGGGTTCGAAACCTAGTGATGTTTCATTTTTAAATATTTTTGATTTTGAACTAAAAAATAATATTTTTAGCCAGAATTCGACTATATTAATGATTTAGAAATTAAGATTCAAAATAGAGAATTTTGAAAAATAATATTACCAACCTGAAAATGCCCGGACGAAAGAGAATTGCTAGAAAATGAAACATCACACGGGCTAAATTTGGCCTGACTAGTATTCACAAACTAAGCTAAACATGAGTCATTTTAGTTATGGGCTCCTCCAGTTCTTTGCCATTTTAATAAATGGAGAAGTTCTGTTTTAGTTCAAGTGATTGGATTTAGTAAATTTAGAGAAAGAATCTTATACGTATATTCTAATTTTTTTTTCAGCTAAAACAATTGGAAGGCATTCGGAGTATTAGTCATTCTCCAAAGAGCTCGAGTGCATCCACTCGTTCGAGTGATGGCCAGCCATCGTCGGTTGAGTTCTCCCCAGAAAGCCATTGTCGTCCGTTGGACGAGGTGATCATGGAAGTCGAACAAAAAGGAACGTTAATGGAACGATTAATTCGCGCCGAGGATCGTCTCTTCAAGGTAAGAACACTAACATTTCATCAGCCATCGAGTGCCATATATGGTGCCAAAAACATGTCGTTTGCTAGTGCTATACTTGTGTGTGTTGGAAACTATAATTTTGAAGGGGCCTTTGAATCTCGACGCTGCCATCTAAAATGAAGTTAGCTTAAGAGTCTTTTACTCGTGCGTCTATATCTATATATTAGAGGGAGCATGATTTTTTTTCTACTGACTCCATCTATTTTGAATTTTGGACAATTAAGTTTCCAAATTTAGTTTGGACAATTAAGTTTCCAAATTTAGTTTTAGTATCTTGACTTTTAATTTTTTACTATTTTAGTCATATTATTGTCGTGATATCGGACAAGTCTTTATACTTAATTCAGTCTTTTCCGGTGTCATGTGATCATTTTTAGGAACTACATTAGCTCATAAATCAAAATAGTCGAAAATTAATCAACTTTTAGTGTATTGAACAAATATTGAAAATTTAATAGACTAAAACTTAAAATCCAACAATCTTTGATATATTTTTTCTGGGTTTTTCCTTATAATAATGGTGGAAAAATTATTAAAAACAAGGAATATTATTATCAAAGAGTATTAATTTTAATTAAAAACATTTGATGTCGGTGGCTGCAGATATGTTTGATGATGGAAGAAGAGATGGAGACGAGTTCAACGGAGAAAAGAACACCTAAAAAGGGTTTGAAGCACTTGGTGAAATCATGTGTAGGAGGAGATGTCAAGTACCAAACGAAAGACTAATAAATTGTATGCTAATGTTGTTCTTTAAATAAGGTGTTTGTTGGTAATTTATCCATGTAATCATTTTTTTTTTTTTGGGTAGATTCATGATAAATTAACTTTAGACTTGTGTTTTTTTATTCGAAAATATCGGAGATTGGCAATTTTTTAATGAAATGGAACTATAATATAATTAACCAATTTTTTTTACTCTAAAGTTTGGGACAAGCCGACTTCAGGAACCCTCACGAAGGTGTATGATTTATATAATGATTAAAAGAAAAAAATTGAAAAACCCATGGAAGTATGAGAAATGGCATGCAAAATACTGCCGTTGTACTTGAGATTTTTTATGGATTAGTCCTCCTACTTTGTCGTAATTGTCTCGAGCTTCAAAATAAAAATAAATATTTATTTTTTATTCATCAAATTATTACATTCAAAGCATATTTATTTTTACATTTTTTTCTATTTTTAGAAATGAAACATTAATTGAGAGTATCCTATCATATAGTATAAAAAAATACCCCTTCGGGATCGCATTAAGTATTTCGAAAAAAAATAAATTCGAAGGAATCCGAAAGTGGAAAAATGGATAATTAAAAAAAAAAATAATAAGTGGAGATGTAACGTACAGGAGAGGGAAAATGTAAAGTGACAGGAGAGGGCTATTTTGCGGAAAGCGAAAAGTTGAGGGACTGGGAAAAATATAGGTAAAATTGTTTAGTGATATTCCAATTGGATCACTGTCCATTTTTTTTTAATAATTTATAAATTTAATTATTTATCTAAAAACATAATATATTTGCAAACAAAATCGTTCTAGGATTTCAATTCCCGAATGGGTTCTATTACACGAGCTCACTTGGTTAATTAAATCATTAAAAAAATAAAGATAATGTTAATTTTAATATTGAGGTATGATATTTTAATTTTGTATTTTTTATTTACCTTTAATTAATTATTATCTTTTAATAATGTTTTAAAAAATAACTTTAGTTCTTTTTAATAAAATAATATAATTAAGTTACTAATATCATTGTTAAAATTTGATGATTACATTATTAAACATGAATGTCACAATTTTTTTAATCATTTATTTATAAAATTTTACAATAATATTAATAATTTAATTACATGCTTTTAAAAAAACGACTATAATTAACTATTAAAATATAGTTATAAGATCATAATTGATTCAATAAATATACACAACCGAAAATGTAACATTTTAATGCATACAACCCTAAAATTGAAATTTTTTTTTTGGGTCAAAAATCTATATATATAATAATAATTTTAAGTAAATTTATAATTCTTGTCCTTCCTTTTTTCCCAAACAAGATATTCGTAATTAACCAAAATTGACTAATGCCTGCAGTTCGTACCTTCGACTTCGTGTCATGGCGGACTCCAACACCCAATTGTTGAAAACTATAATGTTCAATTCAAATCCGGGACCCCTCCTCCATCATTTTGACTTGACCAACTCCAACAATAAGGTATTGTTTGGATTAAATATTTTATTCCGCGTTCGTTTGTATATGTATATCTATGTCATATTAATATGTTTTTAAATAATAAACTTTGTAATAATTTTATTAGATTATTTATTTTTATATGATATCTAGCATGCACGACTAAGTACCTTATATGATATTTTAAATTTCAATAATATTAGATTGATTTAAAAAAATTAATTCACTAACACACAACCCCAAGTCAACTATAATTTAGTGTAAATAGAGAATTTTGTAATATAATCTGCAAAATTCGTTAAATTAATAATTTTCATAGCATATTATAATTATTTCGATCTCAACATATATTGAGAGGCTATCAATTAAAAAGATCGAACTTTCTCCAAAAATCTGTACAGAACTCTACGATTTTTTTCCATGATATCGTAAATTAGTTGTTTATTAAAATAATAAATTATTTAAAAGAGAATAATTATTTATAAGTCCTAACATATTTTTATTTTCTGAGTTGTAGTTCCTAAGATATTCTCGAGGGTATTTGATGATACTAAAATTTTTACATCGGATTCGTTCTGGAGAACGGATCTTTAAATCTTTATAGTTGATAGGTTCGGATCTGATTTTTGGGTTCTGCACCGATAGAAGTAAGGTTAGGGGACAACAGAGAGTTTTCTAACGTGACATTTCTGATGATTAAATCAGTCCGAGTAGCAAACTCAAGAGTAAAATATAATAGTGTTAGGTGAAATAAGAGAATGTAAGTGAGTCAAACCGTAGGCCAATAACTGGTATTTATATAAGGGGTATTAGTTATTTTGCTAGAGTATGATTTCTGCCGAAATGGAGTCCTTCCTGAGATAGGAGACTTCAAATACTATGAGTATATCAAGACAGCGACTAGGACTCTTGTCTTATCTTGATTAGATTTACCCAAATATCATATTTATCGGGACCTTTATTTATCCATGAGAATATCTTCATATTCTTTAATCGCGTCGGGGCTCAGAGTTCCCGATCCCTTGATGGGCTCGGGTCTCCCGACCCTTTTATGAGCTTGAACTTCTGATGATGCTAGGGATAGTGGGCTTGGACTCCAGATGGTGCTAGGGTTTATCTCGCTTTGGGATTGGGTTCGCCA
This sequence comes from Primulina huaijiensis, assembly GCF_012295235.1. NCBI lineage: Eukaryota > Viridiplantae > Streptophyta > Magnoliopsida > Lamiales > Gesneriaceae > Primulina > Primulina huaijiensis. The sequence continues at coordinate 22,812,065 of NC_133307.1, forward strand.
GATGTATCAATTTTAGGGGATATCAATATTATTTTAATATTTTGATAAACGTATTGTGTGTAGAGAAGCTAATATTTTATTATGCATTTCATATGAATACGTAAAATAATGTTTTATATAGTTGAAGATAATTGAAATTCATTTTATAACCATCAAACACGAAATTAAATTATATTCTAAAATGGGAATAATATCAACAATTGATATTTTCGTAAAGCAAATGGATGTCATGCCACACACCAATTTGTTTACATGGTTAAAATGATATACAAACAAGAAAATATAACGATAATACAAAATTAATAATAATTAATCATATCTATCTCATGAAAATAAAACGCAAAATTTTAATTAATTAAAACATTTTACAGTGTTTGCGTATATTAAAACAAGCATAACTTTGTAAAGAAAAAACTCATGATAATTTTTTAAATTATTTTTAAATACTAAAACAAAGTTTCAAGCAATTTTTACAAATTTTATGGGCATTTTTAGAATGTTAATTTTGAAAATATGAAAAAAAAAATAAAAATTAAATAGGATTGTAATCAAAGGAAGAGCAACCAAACACAGCCTTATGGTATAGCCCTCCTAATCCAATTTTCCTTGCTTTTCGGCCCCACATTTCTCACCTCCCCCATATTTGACTCTCATTTCGCGTGAATTTCAATATCATTCTGCATTTCAATTTCATTTCAGTTTAAATTTCAATTTCAATTTCATTTCATTTTCATTTTCATTTCGATTTCAAAACCGCTCCTCTCTACGCCTAAAAGCATCGCTTTCTCACACTACCCTGCATTACAGGCCTCCCTCCTGTCGCTCTCTCTCTATATTTTCTCCTTTTTCCCGCATATACATACATAACTAGCACTGTATATATCCATGGTACGTTGGAAAAGACTTCCCCTGCTGTATTTTTTAGTTGCAAATCTGTACGATGAAGGTCGCATGTCTTGAAACTTCGGCTTTCTTTGATTTGTGTTTTTTATCATTATTTTTTTTCCTATTCAACAAATAGATCGATAAAAAGGATGATTGAAACGACCCCGTCAGTAGATCTTGGTTAAAGCTCTGTTTTTGGGATCATCGGTGAGTTTTATGTTCTGGGCTTGCTAATTTATTTTATTTCAGCTTATTTGTTGAGTAGGGTTGACTCCAATTTCCTGTTTGATGTGATAAACCATTTATTCATTTCGCCCTGATATAGATTCTCCCGTTTATTAAAATGTTTGATTTTCCTACTAATTCTGATGCATGAAAGTGCACCGTAAATTTTGAAATCTATTTCGCTACTTGTATTTTCAATGATTTGACGACCTTTGTTCCGAATTAAATCTTTTGATGTCGCTGAGCTGTATGGATAGCTCCGTAATCATTGTTTAAATGAATCAGTGGTGTGTATATTAAGTTCGAATGTATTTAGCACCGAAGATTCGATTTTCATTGGATATTTTTGGTGGAAAAACCAAAATTTGTTAGGTTTTAAACGTAGTTTAATGTTTCGAAGTAAGATGCTTAATTTGCCATGTTTTGCATCTGTTTGGTTGTGATACAACATTGGTTTGCTTCTCTATTCTATAATTTTATTTATAAATAAAGAGGGAGTCTTCAAGATGGTAGGTAACTATTTTTGAAGATGTAAAAATAGCACCTAGCCTTAAAATTCTTGGGTCGACACGGGTGTGATTTTGTTACCCCATGCAACCGGATTGGAGTAGACCCTTTTGTTTCCTGCTTTGTATATTTATCAAGTTTTCTTTACTTTTGCGGTTCTACTTTTTGTTAATTTGGTTCGTACCTGCTTTATCACAACATAACAAGTACTTTACATGTTGTTTTTGTATGGTGTTTACCACTTATTTTTCAATACTGACAGAGCTGTTTATCACCAAAGTTACAAAATTTTCTGATTCAGATGTATGTATGTATGATGTATGGCTATTACATTATCTCAGAAAGAGTTTGTCGTTCTCATTCACGTGGAAAATAATAGGATACCATTTGGAATGAAAAAATTATGGCCGATAACATAATAAGAAATTTCGCACCTCTGTTTCAAATCAGTGGATTATATTTACTCTTTGGGGTTGGGGGTCATTGATATCTGTTTATTTTCATTTGATTCAGATAGATCTTGGTTGTTTAGTGGTTGATTGGACTATGTGCAGTGGGCAGGAGCAATCAAATTCAAGTTCTTCTACCCCCACCCAAATGGCTGCTGATTTTGAATTGAATAAAATGCAGAACATGAGTAATCTATCTGTGGAGACTGAAGATTCCTTTTCCAGTGTACTTGAATTTGCTGCGAACAATGACCTCGAATCTTTAAAGAGGTACATCGAGTTCGATTTGTCGGCAGTTGATGAAACTGGGCCTTGGTTTGTTAGGAAGAGAGGTTCAAAGCAAATCAGCGAGGAAGAAAGAACACTGCTGATGGTAGCAGCTACTTATGGTAGTGTGGATGTGTTGAAGTTGATAGTTGCTTTGCCAGAGGTTGATTTGAACAAATCGTGCGGTAAAGACAAGTGGACTGCTCTTCATTGTGCTGCTTATGGAGGCTCTATCCATGCATTTGATGTTGTGAAACTACTATTATCTGCTGGTGCTGATCCTAACATTGAGGATATACATGGCTGCCGCCCAGTTGATGTGGTTGTTACCCCTCCAAAGCTTCTTGGTGCCAGGGCTGCTCTTGAGGAATTGCTCTTGAACAATATTTCTGATGGATCAGTTGGCGAAGGCAACAGCGGTGTCTCTGTATGTAGTTCGAATGCATCCTCACCTATTTTATCGTCAAACCAAGAGAGCATTTCTCCATCATCGCCATCCAACTATATATATACTCCTACAGCCTTAAAATCCAGCAATATTCCTGCTAATTATGTGTCTGAGAAGAAACAATATCCAGTGGATCCATCTCTGCCCGACATTCGGAATAGTATCTATTCAACTGACGAGTTCCGCATGTTCTCATTCAAGGTCAGGCCTTGTTCAAGAGCCTATTCTCATGATTGGACCGAATGTCCTTTTGTCCACCCTGGAGAAAATGCTCGCAGAAGGGATCCTCGGAAGTTTCATTACAGTTGTGTTCCTTGTCCTGATTTTCGGAAGGGTTCTTGTCGGCGAGGAGACATGTGCGAGTATGCACATGGTGTATTTGAATGTTGGCTGCATCCTGCCCAGTATCGAACAAGACTGTGTAAAGATGGCACTAGCTGTGCCAGACAGGTGTGTTTTTTTGCGCACACTCAAGAGGAGCTTCGTCCTTTGTATGGCTCTACTGGATCTGGTGTTCCTTCACCCATGTCTACTGCCTCTGCAGCTAGTTTCATGGACATGACTACAGCTTTAAGCTTTTTGCCTGGTTCACCATCATCACATTCCGTGATGTCTCCTGTGTTTAATCAGAGCATGTCCCCTACAGGAAATGGAATGTCTCATTCATCTGCACCTTGGCCTCAGCCAAATGTCCCGACCCTTAATCTACCTAGTAGCAATCTGCAGTCCAGTCGCCTAAGATCTTCTCTTAGTGCCCGAGATATTCCACTTGAGGAATATAATCTGTTGCAGGATTTTGATGTTCAGCAACTTTTTATGAATGATTTAGCATGTTTTTCGCAGCCACATCCCAATTCTGCTTTGTTGAATCGGTCTGCGAGATCTAAATCATCTCTCACTCCTTCAAATCTTGAAGATCTCTTTATGGCCGATCTTGCGCTATCCCCTAGATTTTCTTCTGACCAGGCAGCTACTTCTGGTGTTTTTTCTCCCACCCACAAATCAGCTATTCTTAATCAGTTTCAACAGCAGCAGAACATTTTATCACCTATTATTACTAAAGCATTCTCTCCTAGAATTATTGAACACCCTCTATTGCAGGCTTCTCTTGGTGTTAAGTCCCCGAGGAACTTGGAATCTGCATCACCGATGAGTGACCGATTCTCAGCTTTTTCACATCATGAGAAGCAGCAGCTACAGATGCGTAGCCTCAGCTCCCGAGATCTTGGATCCAACTGTGCCCCCACCGTCGGATCTCCTGTGGCTGCTTTGTCTAAATGGGGATCTCCCAATGAAAAAGCTGATTGGTCGACCTTAAGTGGAAACAATCATGTTTATCTGAAGAGATCGTCTTCTTTTGAACTCGGCAACGACGGGGAGGAGCCCGACTTGTCATGGGTGCAGTCTCTTGTCAAAGAATCACCACCTGAGATGATGGAAAAGCCTGTTGCAGCTCCATATCTGGTTCTGCCGTGACATCCGGTGAGTGTTTGAAATCAAATTCTGAAATCGATTCAATTGATCAATCAGTTATAGGAGCCTGGCTCTAGCAGATGCAACACGATCAGCTTTGTAGCCTAGTAAACAGGATCAAGAATTCATTCAGTTAGTCAACAAATCCCGTTTTAGGAAGGTATATTTATTAAAAAAAAACCAATCCCCTCTTTTTTTCAACGGTGTAGTGCGCAAGTCTAATGGTAACCACATCGATTCTAAAGCTTTTGAGTTTGATGGGTATAATGAATTTTTATTATTTTTTGAAAGATGTATTATGGCACTAATCATTTGTTGATTATTACATTGAGTTTTCAATTTGTTACCTGGGCTGTGTACGAAAGAAAACCTCAGTCCAGTTTGAACAATGTTCCTTTGTATTCGATAATCTCAAGGTTATCCTTGTTATGTATTTCTACTTTTTATTCCATTTATTGAAGTCATAATTGTAATTTTTTGTTTCTCAGCTTATAATTGGTTGTTCTCCCTATTGATATTTACCATTTAGCGAGACTTCTGGGATTGCTATATTATGTTGGTCGTTGTAGCATTAGCATTAGCATTAGCATTAGCATTAGCATTCAGCAAGACATGAACAAAATAATTTTAATACCTCACTCAGCCTTAAATAATAGAGATATACATACAGACTCCCATTTTTTTTTTTAAAGAACGAAGTTCATGGATGTCAAGTCGTACGAAAAGTTTTGATGTGAAGGAGGAAATGGTTTTTATGAAATCCCCATGTAAACAACTGACAACCATATTTGACTTGTCGATGAAACCGAAGTAATCTGGGATGTTTTCTTGGACGGATATTTCTATTCACAATTGTGTGACAATGGCCTGCACGTTGATGGTAATTCGTTTCCCTTGAAGAGTAGTTGCGAATTTTATAGGTTTGTTTTAGGTGAAAATTATATAACATTTACCATATCAATTTCAAATAATTTTGTAACATAAAATATTTACCCATAAATGTAATAGATGATATTTTCCTGTTCGATTGGTAGAAAAATTAGATCATATGTGATGTGATGGACACTATAAATACCAGTGTCCTGAATCAACAACGAGAGAGAAACACGCATTTCTCTCGCGGCCCAAATTTGTAAACGCGTGTTTGTTTTGTAATTTTATTTCAGTGGTGGTTCATGAATTGAATTTTTTTTAAAAAAAAGGAACTACAGGGTTGTATAATAAAAAAGGAAAAAGGTTGTGATATTTTGGGTTTTACTTTTAAGTGATGAATTCGAGTTGCATGCAATTTACAAATAAATTAAAAAGAAAGATTTTATTTTCCAAAATTCATAATAAATAGGCATCTCTAGTTCAGTTTTATTATACATAACAACATTATATTCCTAAAAAAACATTATAATACATAATATTCATTCTAAGGGAGCGACCGACTTCTGAGAAATTTCCACGGTCCTGTTCCTGTTCCCATCCTGCAAATATAAATATAACTAATAAAATCTGAAAGTTATTCAATTTATTTCGTACTTTTTTATTTTTTGAATTTACTAAAAAAATTCATTTTTTTGTACTGATATAGATAACAGGACCACAGCTAAAAACAATTACCTCCAAATACCAGCAAATGTTCTGAGTGCCATGTAAATGGTTAGAGCATACCATATTCCTATAAATCCATCAGTTTTTGACAGCACAAACAATGATCCAATGCTTATTATGGACACCACGACCTGCATACCAAATTTTGTTTTTTTTATAAAGGAAAACAAGTCATATAATTAATAGAGAATTTGCTCTGGTTCATTTCTTATTTTATGATGTAGAATTAAGTTACCATAGAGTATGCAGAATATGCAAAATCAGATGCTCCAAAGTTTATGCCGTCGAAAACGAACGCTAACGAATTTATAGGCTGTGTAGCTGCTACAAACTGTTCATAAACAAGAGAAGAGTTTTACTACTATGAGAAGAGAATGAAGAGCATTGTGCAAATGTTTGATGAGTGATATATACCGGGATGCCTATGGCAATAATGTGAATGACGCTCTTGTCCTTTGTAAATATTCCTGATCCGAATCCGAGACCAAGTCCAACAAAGACAGCAAGTCCTAGTCCTAGTACAAATCCCATCTGAAAAACATGAAATTATCAATAAAATTGTTTATTTTTTGCCCTCTGTCTATAGCAATGTTCCGTTTATGGATAATTGAACCATACCTGTAATACTCTGGCTGCTGCCGCTGTTGCTTTCTGATGATCTTTCTCAGCAAATGCACAAGCAAGAATTGCCTACAGACGTGAAATATCAAATTACAAGGCTCTTGTTATAAAAGTTTGGCGAGGCTAATTGTAATTCATAATTGATTTGTGAGTGTAGATACCTGTCCAGCCACAGCTAAGCCATCGGCAAGAAGTGAAGAAGTCATCCAGACCTGCAGGCATATTTGAAATGCAGCCATAGATGTAGCACCAAGTCTTGCAGCCATTGATGCTGCTAAAGTCACACATATTGTCACAGCAATGACTCTTGCCAGTAAAAGAAAGCCTGTTATTGGGGAAATGTTCGGCCAAGAAATATAAGTACAAGAAGTAAGTAATATATCATATAAGGCATGATAAAATCGAGGATCATCTAATATGTGAGCTACATTTCGTGTCGGATTAGAGATAATAGGTAACGAGTAGTGACTTCGACTCTCTAAATTGGCTAATGGGCATTTTTGCCTGCTTTCCAGAGTATTTTTTATTAGGTTTGTTTCGAAGGTATCGTCGCCATGTCTAGTCTAAACTTCTGATCTTACTCATGAATTTTGCAAATGATTTCTAGAGAAACTGCAGGCAGAGTGCGAAGTACTTGCCATTCTTGAGAAATTTGCTCAATTGCAAATCCTTCAGACTTGGAGGTAGCAGATCTACTTGTTTCATTAATTTGAACAAGAGTATGAAGGTGATCAAGTACCTGAAAAATATTTGAATGGGCATTTCAAATTTTATGTCATACCAATTGGTTTTATATAATTTTATACATCAAGTAGATGTTCATCATAATAGAAAATGTTTTAATTACGAACTTACTGCGAAAGAACATGAGCAATGGCTGCACCACTAACACCAAGCCGACAAGCAAATATGAATATAGGGTCCAAAATTATATTTGTCAAGTCTCCGGCAACTGTTGTAGTCATAAAGTTCAACCACGATGTAATTGCCATTACACAAGTGAATAATTGATAAAATAGCGTTCGATCAATTAAAGTAATTAAGTAGGGGACCAACTGGTTTACCAAAACTTAAATTTTGATTTCGTTCAAAAATATAAAACATGCAAAAATAGAGTCTTACCAATGGCATATAGAGGAGTTTTGGTGTCCTTGAAACCTCGAAAGACTCCTTGCATGGCTAAAGAGAGGAGAACTGCAGGTGCCCCAAGTGATCTTATAACTAAATACTTTTGCGCAGGGGGTAGCATAGGAGATCCCTGGATCAAATTATGATGTCATGTTTTTCCATTTTAATGTGAAATTTAAGTGTGAAAAAGTCTTGGATACTTACAGATTTCACTCCCATTACACTTAAGAATGGTTCGGCCAAAGAAATAAGGAATATGGTCTGAAGAAGTCCAAGAACGCCACCAAGAGCTAGTGCAGTCGACGCAGAAGGGATGTGCCGACGTTCGACTTTCGTTTTCCCTTTATTTGAACCGATGCTAGGAGCATCAACAGACTTGCGTGTCATTTCAAAATCTGTGCAAAATGTGAAAAATTTGCTAAAAAGTTGCTTATTTTTTACCGTAGGTAATAACGTAAATCACAAGTTTTTTTTCAGTTTCAGTCAAACCCCCTGATGTAAACGAAGAGGACCACGAAAATTTATACCATTTTCCAAGTCTAGATCAATTGTTTCATCCATGGTCTTTATGTTTTCTAGCATGTCATCGTCGCCGAGTGGCATGATTGTCTTCGAATTCGCATCGCTTATAGAACCCTTTTCCAGGTCGTTTCCTTTCTGTTCTTGTGTATCAGCGATCTTTCGAATGGTGTCCTCCTCCGCAACAAATGAAGTAGTGATACTAACAAGTGGGAATATAGTAATCTTGGAAGCTTGATTGAAAATAGCTATGGAGACTCCTACGGCAGCTATTTCCACTGGACCTGCGAAATAAATATAGCCTCATTCATTTTTTTATGACCCGTACGTGCGCACGCATCTAACAATAAATAACATATAAGTTATAACTAATGCATATGACAGACACCTAAATGCCTCCTCCTCTCTTCTAAGCACATATTCCTCATCTTTCCACGATTAACTGATCAATGCAGGCGACAAAAGTTACCTAAATGGCCAATAAATGCCGTGTCGATCAACGATGCAATCGGATCAGCTGCTAATGCCAGTGCAGCAGGGAGCGCGATACTTAAAATCTCCCTTCCAATATCATCCCTTTTGAAAACAAACCTGACATCACAAAATAGATGATCAAACGTTTTAAAAAGCATTTGATTTAGTGTGGTAAGCCAAGTAAGTCTTTACGTTAGATACATAAAACTTTACTTGGCATCTTTGAAGAAAACCAAAAAGGGTATTTTCCAGTTTCTTCCCGGTGGTGGAAGCATATCAGTATCCTCAGCCATGAGTTCCGGAGATAGCAAAGCAAATGTTGCAAGAGTCCAATATTTTTTGAGCTCCACTCCTTAAAACGACTGTTGATCAATGTTATATATTTGACCTCAGACGACATTTGATATCAAAAAATGAAGGAAAGAAAAACATCGATATTTGTCGTGGAAGATATTGCATGACCTATTTAGGTCATCCGTATATACATACTTATATATATATTATATATATATATAAACAAACACCTGTATATGTATGAAGCACATCAGTAAAGTCTAGGATGAATAATCTAACCTCGAGAATTCTGATCAAGATTGCTCAGTGCAATATGTAATTTAAATATAATACATGGAAAATTAATTATTACATACGGTCGTACGTACGTATGTAACTACCGATCGTATCACATGTATTGTTGCCAGACAAAAAGTACTCAAAATTATATTTATGTGTTTTGTAAAAATATAAAATTATTATGTCCAAAATATAATAGATGAACTGCCCGTGGATACATGCAATTTGTCTAATGTTGTCTGTTTATGTAGTATTTTCAGAGGGAAAGGATACTTAGTTGAAAATAATAAACCGAAAAAATTGTGTAGTAAAATTTTTTTTTTAGAAAGTCCGATTAATGAAGAGAAAACAGTTGATATTCTTAAAAAAAAGTTTAATTTAAGTGTCAATTATAAAGCGGAATTAGGGACAAATTACGGATAGAATAAAAAGATCGATATGACCAAAAGCAAAACCCACGATCGATTTCGTTAAGTGTACGTATTTAATGCTCGATAAAGCGTCTGTGTAATAAAAATTTTCATATTGACTTTTAAATAATCTTAAAATTTTCCTCCCAACAGAATCTTGGCCACATTCATTTACCAGCAAACAACCCTTGCCTCATTTTCCTCCCAAAATATTTGAAATATTTTTTCAATCGGCCTCGACGATTCACAACGCTTCGTGCTTTCTAAGACCTCGCAAGTAACTCCCTTGGTCTACCCCATACACAATGCCGTTAGTGAAGAGTTTTACTCTGTGTACCCTAAAATATAGCGACACGTTAAATGCACCTATACCTTTTGAAAATATAGTCGTCTCGATATGATTAAATGGAAGAAAAAAATTCCCGAGTGACTAACAGATCCACTAATTCACAGTTATTTTCATCAAAAAAGGAAAGAAAAAAGGTACATAATTAAAGTCACTTTTCTAAAAATAGATAGATAAATTCACTCAGACTGCAGCATCGTATACTGACTTAGGACAAGATTCATAAAAAGGGACGTCCAAGATCTAAGTAATCATAAACCATTTAATGTATATATATGTCTTACATATTACGTGTTTTTCTTTTAAAAAAAAAATAGAAGTGGTTTTGACGTTTATATTTACGCAATAAAACTTGTTAAATTGTATTTGGTTTAAATCTAACATTACTAATTTTTTTTAAAATCCAAGTTAATGAATAAATATTTCTGGCATTTCATTTTTGAACAGTACCTATCAGTTACATTTAGGAGTGAAGTGGATTTCCCTTGTGTATTCCAATCTTTAGCTTAACCATTCCTTTTTGAAACAATATCTCTAGTTAATTATTCAGCAATTTGGTTTTATATTGAAGTTATCAATGACGTAAATCATTCACCAAATAGAAAAGGTAATCCACTAATCAACTCCTTCTCTTCGATTGGTCACTTTTTATTTTCTTTCAATTAATCTGATTTTTAAATCATTGTACTAAAGCTTCGAAACACAAAAACAAACAAGTACATAATAATGCATCTTAATTATATGTTCGATTTTCCTTTGGAAAAAGGCAAAGAAACACATTTCCCTCCAATAATTCTCCTTGAATTTAACAAAGTGATTAATAAGGAAGTCAAATAACGGTCTCTTTTTTTTTCTTTCCCTTTTCTTTTTTTAAAAAATATCAACATTGAGAACTCGTATTCGCTATTTTTAGTGTGCTCTTGGTAAAACCAAAAGGTCAACGGAATAGCCTGCAAATCACGTTGATCAGATAAATCACATGGACAAGTCGTGTGTTGCATACTCAAAACTAAGATAACAGAGACAAAAAGAGATCGAATCCATGAGCTGATTAACTTGAATCTTGAAAACCAATTGATTGACTCGGAAAGTGATAAGTGCGTCAATTAATATTGTATAAGAGAAAAAAGTTCGAATAAGGGTAGACTTACAAAATACAAACCTCTCTAGCTATGTTACGTGCGGAAGTACGGAGTCCAATGAAATAAAGCTCTTTTTTCTCTCTCAATTCGAAGCATGCTCAAATTTGATTCTCAACTTCCAATCAACCCTTTAAGTACCATTTTTCTTCCCTATCTTTTACCCTTCCGTACTATGGAAATGACAACATTAAAGTGCAAAATATTGTGCTTCTGATGTAATGGCCGAATGGAGAAAAAATTCTTTTGTAATATTTTTGAATTCCAAAAGTCCAAATTTTAAAATCTCGACTCATTTGCACCTAATTCGTCGCATATTGAAATTTTAATAATCAATCCGAGTTAAAATCGAGTACAAATAACTATATCATACCTTATACATCTTGGAAGACGGTATTTGAATCAAATTTTTTTTTAAGAAACAAGTATATATTTTTATATTGGCGAACAAAATATGTACGATTTAGTTTGTGGCAATAAAATGTATTGTGGACTTCCACCAATCGAACGTCAGACAAATCACATATAATTTCGTAATACTTGGTGGTTTGGCTCCAACCAAATTGAGTTTTTTTTTATACAACTTCTGCGTTTATGGGGCACGTCGGATTTGCAACACTTCACGCCTAATTAAATTTAGCATGACAAGACTACTTACTAACTAATGATCCCAACAACCAATTTTTTATCAACTATTTGTCGAGTACAAGTAAGAAATTGCTGCAATCTTCATAAATTTGTCAATCTATAAATAATGTTGTAGCCTAGAAATGCACATGGACAAGAGAACATTGAACCTTATTGCAATTTTCATATTCTGTGTTGTCATATTTTAGATTTAGTATTAGTTTTGATTTTTGTCAATTTTCGTTTTTTGCACCAGGAGTGCTGATGTGGAACTGCACATATCAGCATCATGTCATGACATAACAGCACTATGTCAAAAAAATTTGATTATGATTTTTGGAAAAAAAATTGCGAACTGAGCTGAAATTTGATAATATAGATTACCAAAATCATAAAAAGTAAAAATATAGTATCAAAATGCAATTTTCTCTAATAGGGAAAATATATGTTGTGCTTACTTGTGACATTGCAAAAGGGAAATGGCCAAAAAATATTTTAGTAATTGGAGAAAAGCCTCGACTTATTTTCGATAGTGAAATCCATCGAAGCATTGCAGCTTAGTATTTTCGTTTGTGACGCCAGTCACGTCCACTCTCCTTTCACCTAATTTGAACTGATGAATTCCACCAATCTGCAATTTAAATTTAAAAAATATCAGTCTCTCAAGAACACTAAATTTATGAAACATAAAGCAGAAACTAAACCAAAAAAAACTCCAACACAAAATTTGATGGAAATATTAATTTTATTTAATTAGACTTTATTATACTCTATATGATATAGTTGTGAGTGGGAGAGATATTAAATGTTAAGCTTTATTTAATAATATATTGTTTACCACTATCGATAAACTTTTTTTTTTTTTAAAAAAAAACTATAAATTTTTCTTTATGAATGTTTCTACTTATGTTTTATTTCTACTGTCACTTAATTAATGAACGCGGAATAAGATCCCACCATTAGGGCTGTCACATCTACTAATTAAAAATATATGAATTTGTTTTATATATAAGTTCTATTGCAATAAAAATTTCATCCATTTATTTGTTAGTATTTTAGAAAAATTGCAGTAGTAAAATCTATATTTCACTTTTTTTAGTCTACTTTTTATGTATACAAAAATTTTATGAGATTGTCTGACAGAGCAATTTATGTGAACCATGAATTTTTTTTTATGTATCAAAAGTATTATTTTTTAGTCTAGATATCTACCAGATCAACACGTGTTATTTATATAGATCCATAAAACCGTTTCACTGATAATCACTCGTTCGTATATTGGAATCCAAAGTAACTCCTAGAGAAAAGGTAACGCACAAATCTTGAATTCATGTTTTCTAATTCCTTACTTTTGACTTTTTGGACGAGATTTTTTAAAATAACAATTTAACCAAATATCCTTTTCAAAAAAAATTTTGGTCAAGATCATGGTAACCTGCCTTCATCGTGAGAGCAGCTCATTTATTCCCCAGATAAAATAACTTTAATATAATTTAAATTCCACTTTACATATAAAATTAATTGATAAAGTGAGGTATATATAACATTAAATAGAGCATAAATAAACTATAATAATTGACCCCCATATTAATTGCCAAATACTAAGGATCGAACTTATGGGATACTATAAGATGTCTAAAAGTATTTATTAATTTTTCTATTAATAAACGATCTTATATTTCGTGATAATGTAAGATGTCTAAAAGTAATTATTTTCTAAAAATCTTTTGTATTAATTTAAAACATACAAAACTCATGTGAGACAGTCTCATGAGTCAATTTTGTGAAACGAATATTCTAATTGGGTCACACATAAAAAAATATATATTACTTTTTATTGTAAATATGGACAGAGTTGACCCGTTTCACGAATAAAGATCTATGAGACTGTCTCACGAGAGACCTATATTTTAAATAATAAAAAAATACCCACAATAATGATTTATTTGTGTTCTCATGTAATATATTTTTCCTCTTTTTATCAACTTATTTTATCTATAAATGTTTTAACAGTTTGATTTAAACTGACATATTGGACCTTATAAGATGCCAAATGTATATTTTTAGAAAACTCAGGATAAAGTTAGAATTTTGTTTTATTTAAAGAATGACCATCTTTTTTCCAATATTTGAGGCCTAATTTGAGTCCTCTCGGTTCATACGGGCTTTACCTTTTTGGGCCTATATTTATTGGGCTTCATACTGACCCACGAGTTTCATAAATTTTGTATAAAAAATTTCCATAAAATGATGGGAGTTTCAAAATATTTATTTGAGCATATGCCACGCACAGAATCTACAGATAGACACCACAGACGAATAATATGTAAATTCAGAAAAATTGCAATGTATTTTTTTCCTCCTCTATTTTGATTATTTATGTCTGTCCACTATTTTTTATTGCTGTAATTTTTGTTTTTTTTTTTTATCGAAGTGACTTTTACGTATAATGTCACATCGACGTTTCAGATATAATTTCCAAAAAATTGAATTGGATTAAAATTTAATTTCGATAATACGAAGAAACAAAAGTACGAAATGTAAGAAAATAGTGACCCGTAAAATAAACGTGTTGAAAATTTGTACACGACAGCCTCAAATTTTGAAAATTGAGATGCGTATACAAATTTGATTTGAATCTCGAGCTCCCAAAACACTCGGTGATGGTTTGAGTGTGCCTATAAATACCGAAGGCATTGAGGTCCCTAAACACACAATCTCATACAGCAAATACACCATCTAAAGGAGTGTTGGAGTGTTTAGAAGCCTTCAATCTAAAGGAAATAAGAAAGCTTCAACAAATTTTCAATGGCCGGAGGTAATTCTCGATCCGCTTCCGCATATTATTTATCATGTTTATATATGTTTAAAAACATGATTTTTCAGAAAATTTCTAACATTTGGTATCAGAGCAACTCAATACCTCTGCCTTGAATTTTTTTTTATTTTCTGAAAATCGGTTAGCATGAAGTTTGGATAACATAAATATTAAGAAAAAATACCTGAAATTTCTTCTTGAATATAACCGGAGAAGAACTTAATTTTCGGTTGAAATTCTCGACTGATTCTTGAAATGAAACTCTTGGAAGGAAAGGAAGAAGNAAAAAAAAAATTAAATAAATAAATTGATTAAACATGTGGGACGTGCCCACATGTTGGTTATAATTATTTTATTATTATTATTGTTTTTAAATATTAATAATAATAATAAATTTAATATTATACTTGCATTTATTTTTGAGTTTTTTAAATGCAAATTGTATTGAAAAATATTTTGGTAAATTAATATTCACATTATGTTCATATTAAATTATATTGAGTTGTTTATAATTTGAAATGAACATATCAAGTAAAATGTGAATATAATAAAATAAAATATTTCAGATGTTCACAAATGAACAAATAATCCTCACTTTATCACTACTCTGATAAAAGAGAAAAACTGATGAGGAGCACACATTTTCACGTAAATGTGATCCTCACTTTATCACTACTCTGATTTAAGAGAAAAACTGATGGGGAACATATTTGTTCATATTAAGTAAAAATGTGAATATAAAGTTATTTAATAAAAAAAAAAATTTGGCTTATAAAGATTCACATAAATGTGGATAATTAAGTAGAATAATAATTATAAGGTGACGTAAGAAAACATGATCTGAGGGAGTTCTTCATAGATCGGTTTAAACTGCCTTGACTAGCCACTGGTCTCCCTGAGGAACGTTGCTCTGTCTAGGAGTTAGGTATTTAAAGGGCCTTAGCACTACCTATCTTTCCTGGGAGCACTCTTGGAAAGTGTTGATTGCGAAATAATTATTATATAAAGCATAAAGTAAAGCCAAAATTTTGTCCGGTGAACCGTATAATTTTAAATAATTGAGGAATAGCCACAGCATCCTTAATTATGGAAAATTATGCATTAAGTGGATTTGGATCACATAATGGACATCAATTGTAATTAATTATATAAACATAATAAATTTTACCCCACATGGATTTTTATTATATTTATATAACTAATTAGGTTAAAATATCAAATTATATTTTTCTTAATTTACCCACAGGAGTTAAGAAAAATACAATTTGATAGTTTTATCATAAAGTTACAGAAAAATCTTATTGAATTAAAATTTTAGCCCACAGGCAAATTTTATGTCACTAGATTTTTTGAATTACATTGGTAAAACATGATATTGTCTCAAAATTTTAAGCATATTATATTTTGTGCAGTTATGCAACCTGCGAGTTTTTCTGATATGAAATGTGACATTCCCGAACTAAAGGGCGACAACTATAAAATATGGAAAGAAAGAATTCTTCTTCAATTAGGGTGGATGGATATTGATTATGCTATACGGAAAGACGAACCATTTGCTATTACTGAAAACAGCATTCCGGATGATGTTGATCTTTATGAAAAATGGGAGCGATCTAATCGACTCTGCGTAATGTTCATAAAGACCAAAATCTCTGCTGGTATGCGTGGTTCTGTTGACCAGCATAATAATGTCAAAGAATTACTGAAGGCTATTGATGAACAATTTCAGTCTTCAGATAAGGCACTTGCGAGCACCCTAATTATGGAATTCTCTTCATTAAGGCTCACCAGTGTGAGAGGTGTGCGAGAGCACATAATGAAAATGCGGGACATAGCGGCTCGGCTCAAGACACTTGAAGTGGAAATGTCTGAAACTTTTCTTGTGCACTACATTTTATGCACTCTTCCACAACAATATGGACCCTTCAAAATTTCCTACAATACACATAAGGATAAATGGTCAATCAATGAATTAATGACCATGTGTGTTCAAGAGGAAGGAAGGCTGTTGATGGAAACAAGTGATAATGTCTTTATGATTACACAAGGAAAGTATAAGAAACAAGCCAAAGTCAAGGGAAAAGGAAAAGGAAAAGGAATAATTCCACCTCAACCTGACATTAAGAAAGAATCCAAGTGTTTCTTCTGTAAAAAGACGGGACACATGAAGAAGGATTGCAATAAATTTAAGGACTGGCTTGAAAAGAAAGGTATTCCTACTTCATTTGTCTGTTATGAATCTAATATGGTTAATATGATTTATAACACATGGTGGATTGATTCTGGTTCTACAATCCATGTTACAAATACCTTGCAGGGTATGCAAAACCTAAGGAAGCCAATAGAAAATGAGCGGAGCATCTATTCAGGAAACAAGATGTCTTCGCATGTGGAGGCTATTGGGACTTGCTGCCTAGTGTTGAATAGTGGTTATATTTTAAAATTGGAAAAGACATTTTATGTTCCTAGTTTTTCTAGGAATTTAATTTCGGTTTCAAAACTTGTACCCCTTGGTTATTCATTTCAGTTTTTGGATAAATCAATAAATTTGTTTTATAAATCAAATCTTATTGGAAATGGTACAATGGTTGATGGTCTTTTCTCTATTTATTTACAAAATAATAACACCACTATGCATGTTCAAGGAGGTATTAAAAGATGTGTTATAAATGAAGATTCCTCTATATTATGGCATCGGAGATTGGGACACATCTCCATAGAGAGGATTAAAAGATTAGTAAATGATGGAGTACTCAGTACTTTAGATTTTACTGATTTTGAGACTTGTGTGGATTGCATTAAGGGAAAGCAGACTAATAAGTCTAAAAAGGGTGCCAAGAGGAGTACAGAAATATTAGAAATCATACATTCAGATATTTGTTGTCCAGATATGGACATGCAAAGTCCGAAATACTTCATCTCTTTCATTGATGATTACTCACGATACATGTATATCTACATGCTTCATAATAAAAACGAAGCACTTGAAGCCTTTAAGGTTTTTAAGGCTGAAGTGGAGAAGCAATGTGGAAAATATATTAAGATCGTGAGAACTGATAGAGGTGGAGAATATTACGGTAGATACACTGAGAATGGACAAGCACCTGGTCCGTTTGCGAAGTTTCTTCAAGAACATGGGATTGTTGCCCAATATACTATGCCTGGTTCTCCGGACCAAAATGGCGTAGCTGAGAGGAGAAACCGAACATTATTGGACATGGTGAGGAGCATGTTTCTTAGCTCTAAACTTCATAAATCTTTGTGGACTGAAGCTCTTAAGACAGCTGTGTATATATTAAACCGAGTTCCAACCAAGGCTGTCCCAAAGACGCCATTTGAGTTATTTAAAGGTTGGAAACCGAGTTTACAACATATACGCGTTTGGGGTTGTCCTTCTGAAATAAGAGTTTACAACCCACATGAAAAGAAACTGGACCCAAGAACTATAAGTGGATATTTCATTGGGTATGCCGAAAAATCCAAAGGGTACAGATTCTATTGTCCATCTCACAACACTAGAATTGTGGAATCAAGAAATGCAAAATTTCTTGAAAATGACTTGATTAGTGGGAGTGATCATGACATAGTTTTTGAGAATGATCACATTAATGCACAACCCTCTTATTCAATGGACAGATTGGTCGTTATTCACACCCCTCAAGACCAAATGGGTGTTAGACAACCAGTTAATGAAGTTCCACAAATTGCTGATGAAAATCCAGTAGATCAAGTTGTTAATGAAGAACAACAAGAAATTGTTGATCAACCAAACAACCTTAGGAGATCTACTAGAATAAGAAGATCAGCAATATCTAGTGATTATGTTGTGTATTTACAAGAATCGGATTTTAACATCGGAGCCGAAAATGATCCTGAAACGTTTTCACAAGCCATGAGTTGTAATGAGTCAAAACTATGGTTTAATGCTATGAAAGAAGAGATGAATTCTATGGCAGTTAATGGAGTCTGGGATCTTGTTCAGTTGCCTGATGGTGTAAAAGCCATTGGATGTAAATGGGTCTTCAAAACAAAGAAAGACTCATTAGGCAACATTGAAAGGTATAAAGCAAGACTCGTTGCTAAAGGATTCACTCAACAAGAAGGAATCGATTATAAGGAGACTTTTTCTCCTGTATCTAAAAAAGATTCTCTTCGTATCATTCTAGCATTAGTTGCACATTTTGACTTAGATTTGCAACAAATGGATGTGAAAACAGCTTTTCTCAATGGAGAACTAGAGGAAGAGGTTTATATGAAACAACCTGAAGGATTCTTCTCTAGTAATGGTGAGCAATTGGTTTGTAAGCTTAAGAAATCTATATATGGATTGAAACAAGCTTCCCGTCAATGGTATTTAAAATTTCATGATGTTATCTCTTCATTCGGATTCGTTGAGAACCTCATGGATCAATGTATATACCAGAAGGTCAGTGGGAGCAAGATTTGTTTCCTTATTCTATATGTGGATGATATATTACTTGCAACCAATGATAAGGGTTTGTTATATGAGGTGAAACAATTTCTCTCTAAAAATTTTGATATGAAGGATATGGGTGATGCATCTTATGTCATTGGCATTAAGATACATAGAGATAGAATTCGAGGTATTATAGGTCTGTCTCAAGAAACCTATATCAACAAAGTTTTAGAGAGATATCGGATGAAAGATTGTTCACCAAGTATAGCTCCTGTTGTGAAAGGCGATAAATTCAATTTGAGCCAATGCCCAAAGAATGATCTAGAGCGGGAACAAATGAAAAACATTCCTTATGCTTCTGCTGTCGGAAGCTTGATGTATGCTCAGGTTTGCACTAGACCTGACATTGCATTTGTTGTTGGGATGTTGGGAAGATATCAGAGTAATCCAGGTTTAGACCATTGGAAAGCTGCAAAGAAAGTCATGAGGTACCTTCAAGGGACCAAAGATTATATGCTTATGTTCAGACGAACTGAGAATTTGGAAGTAATTGGCTACTCTGATTCAGACTACGCTGGCTGCATTGATTCAAGAAAATCCACTTCAGGATATATTTTTATGCTAGCTGGTGGAGCTGTATCTTGGAGAAGTGCAAAGCAGACATTAACTGCTACTTCCACTATAGAAGCTGAGTTCGTATCTTGTTTTGAGGCAACCTCACATGGTGTATGGTTGAAGAGTTTCATTTCAGGGCTTAGAATTATGGATTCTATATCTAGGCCATTAAGAATATATTGTGACAATTCAGCTGCTGTTTTTATGGCTAAAAATAACAAAAGTGGTAGTCGAAGCAAGCACATCGACATTAAGTATTTAGCCATACGAGAACGTGTTAAAGATAAGAAGTTACTTATCGAGCACATTAGCACTGAATTGATGATTGCGGATCCTTTGACTAAGGGCATGCCACCATTGAAATTTAAGGATCATACAGAAAGAATGGGACTTGGTTCCTTTATGTAATTTTGTTGTAAGAACAAATTAATGAAACTAAGATGTGATATTTTCTCATATTTGTTGTGCGCATATTCATTAATTCGAGAAATATCAATAAAGTAGGACCTCGAATAAACATAGGATTTATTCATTAAGTTATTTGAGAGATATAATACATTGTAATACATGGAAGATAATAATCGTTTTTAGATGACCTATCGCCATGATTCATGTATTTTAATTTCTCCTATGATAAATGAGATATACGGATCAAGTGGGAGAATGTAAGAAAATAGTGACCCGTAAAATAAACGTGTTGAAAATTTGTACACGACAGCCTCAAATTTTGAAAATTGAGATGCGTATACAAATTTGATTTGAATCTCGAGCTCCCAAATCACTCGGTGATGGTTTGAGTGTGCCTATAAATACCGAAGGCATTGAGGTCCCTAAACACACAATCTCATACAGCAAATACATCATCTAAAGGAGTGTTGGAGTGTTTTAGAAGGCTTCAATCTAAAGGAAATCAGAAAGCTTCAACAAATTTTCAATGGCCGGAGGTAATTCTCGATCCGCTTCCGCATATTATTTATCATGTTTATATATGTTTAAAAACATGATTTTTCAGAAAATTTCTAACACGAAAAACTAATGTACCGAACAAAATTTCATATTATAAATTAATATCTCGTTACATAAAACGATCGACGCAATAATCAGACTCACCAAAAACCTCCAAGCCAACTACATGCAAATCCACCACCAAGAATTCGAATACCTCAATGAAAAGTATTGCTGCCACCCTTTTTCCTTCCTATGATCACCAAAAAACTCGTCGTCGTCGTCGAAGAATTGATTTTTCAATATTTATCGACCACGGTTTTTATGGGATCCACGAGATGACGAGTAAATCGGGTTGATGTTGATCAACAAGCTGTTTCGATGAATGATATATCATCGTTATTGGTGTTGGTATGAGAAACATTTGACGGGCTTTGAACGAAGTAGAGTGCGTAAGGGTAGAGATCTAAATGATGCTTCATCTTCTAAGGAATCCATTCCGTAATTAGCCATAGTTGGAGTGGGCTTGACACTGAATTCTCCTTTATTAATGTGGTCGAGGGAATCATACCAAAGTAAGCACGCTTTTAAACTCTATCCCTTTGACCTTTCCTCTATTTATTATTGTGTAATTCCAATATAATTCATTTATTTTAAATCTTACCAATCAGCAATTCCAAATGTTAAACCACATATAAAATTTTTGGCATTAAATTAATACGCGGTCATGATTTTAAATCTTTCTTAATATGCGAAAGATTACTCCCATCATGCTTCCATTTGGTTTCACATAGGCGAAAGGTTAATTTCTAATGCAGACTTGCACCGAGTGCAGAGGGCCGATCAGATGTCCCTTGGATTTCCCCGGGTAAGTATACTTCGTATTTTTAGTCTCTCAATTTTCCGTGCACAATTTTATTCACTTGTTTTATTTCCCTTCCGTGCATGGTATGTTATGGGTCAGGGAGCACTCTCTCCGTCCCATGTAAGTCCAAACAGCCGCTGAGACCCTTCAAAAGAACTTAGATGATGTCTGAGCCCAGCACAGGGAGTTGATGCAACAACTTCGAGCCACGGAGGCTCGGGCAATTGAGGAGGATGCCTCTCTCCTCGCCAAGCTAGAAGAGGTTCTGGAGCAGTCCGCGCTGGCAGAGCGGGAAAGGGCTCGACTAGCCGGGGAGGCTCTTAGTTTGGAGTCCCAGCTGCAGAGCCAACAGCAGGAGGCCGAGACTCTTTGGACTAGAAAGAAATAGGATTTTATCAAGTTCAAGGAGTTCGCGGCTCTCTGCTTAGACAAGGCTTTGGAATGCTTCGAGCAGGGCTTCTAGGGATGCTTGGCTCAGGGTATCCTGAATCCGAGCACCCGACTTTTTTTCTAAATGTTGAGAAGGTCCTCGAGGATATTCCCGAGGAGCGCGAGGTTTCCGAGGTGGGGCCTTGATTTTCTTTTCCTTAATTTACATGTTTTTCTGTTTGTTATAGCTTGGCTCTTTTGTTTTAAACAAATGCACTTTTCTTTGTACAATTGTTGTTCTTACAGGAGCATCTTATTTACCCGAGTAACAAATAATGTATAAAAATTTTCATGAAGTATTGAACCTTGCATTCATGTAGAATACATATCCAAACAATAAGCAAAACATAATCCGAGTAGGATTTTTACCCGAATAAGAAATAAATTGTCAAAATTTTACTGAGTGTTGAAACTCTTATTCGGGCGAGGTATCTACTCTGATCAAAAAATGAAATGTTAAAATCAATGTATTGAACTTGTAATTGCCAAGTCGTGTTGAGCTTGTGAGGTGCCGAGCTAGTAAAACTTTTGTAATTTTCAAGTTGTGTTGGGCTTATGTATTTGTCAAACTGTTATGTATTTGTCATTTTGTTGGGCTTATAATGTGCCGAGTTGGTCGGACTTATGTATTTTCTAAGATGTGTTGGACTTACGATGTTTCAAGCTTATCGGTGGACTTCGGTGTTGTCCAAGTTTTGTTGAGCTTATGATGTGTCGAGCCGATCGGACTTTTTTATTTTTCAAGTTGTGTTGACTTCTTGGGTCCAAACTGATCGAACTTTTGTATTTTTCATGCTATGTCGACTTCTCGGGTACGAACTGATCGAACTTTTGTATTTTCCAAGCTATATTAGTTTTATAGGGCGTCGAGCTTGTCGATTTTACAAGTTTTCCACTCGGGGCGTTCTTGTGCAATGGCTACCATGTGTTAGGGCTTACATTTATCATTTAACCTTATCCAATCAGATTTTTGGTAGACATTTTGAGTAAAATAATTATTCGGTCAGAAGTAATTCGTGTTAGTCCGAGTAGGGTTCTCTGTAGGTTATTAGTTTCCAAAAAAAGTTTCATAACCAGACCGGTGATCGAAACGTCAA
Source organism: Primulina huaijiensis (assembly GCF_012295235.1). Taxonomy (NCBI): domain Eukaryota; kingdom Viridiplantae; phylum Streptophyta; class Magnoliopsida; order Lamiales; family Gesneriaceae; genus Primulina; species Primulina huaijiensis. The sequence continues at coordinate 22,834,941 of NC_133307.1, forward strand.
TCTATCTTGCTGCTACAACTGCCAACCCAATAGCTGATTTTTTCTATTGTGCTGATAAACTCAAGTAGGTGAGGGACAAACCACATTTAAGGAATCTAAACCAATTGGTGCTTTGAAACGATGTTAAATTAGGCATGCATGCCTCTACTTTAAAAAAATAAAAAAGATTGAACTAGTCGGATCGAAAAACTGTTATATTACATAAAATAATAATATAATATAATAAATAATATATTTCAACATTTAAAGATATTAAATGTATATATAAATAATAAAAAATGTATTTATCCAAATTTAAAATATAAACTATATACATATAATCAAATATAACTATATCTATATTTTCTAAACAAAAAATAAATCAAAATAAGGTTTAACACTACTAAAATAATACTTTTTATTTATATTTAAGTTGTTTCAATGAAATTCAGACCCGAGTGATCAAACCCCAAAAAATATTAGTTATCGGCATGACAAGTCGCTATCCTGTCTATCTTCTTTCTCAACAATAAAAAAGTAAACATATATGTTATTTAATTGAAAAAAGTTATGCTAATCATTGAATTTCTTTTAATGAAAGACGATTGGTTTTCTGATAATGATTTTAAACTCAAAAATTTGTTGTATATACATAAATAGAGTTCAAGAAAGCAGATTCATTTGACACAAATTTCATTGAGTTTTTACACGTGACGTTGCAATTTTGTACAAACATAATGATTTGTAATTTATGAGATTAGCTATTTTAGTTTTAAGTCTGTTGTAAGTGCAACAATTTTAGTCATATTTATTTAAGATATGTTTTGCATGAAAAATCATTGAAAATGCATATAAGTTTGGTTTCGAAAAATCATCTTTGATCAAGAGAGAAAAAGACACTTTATTGTTAGAGTATGTCTCTTGTGAGACGGTCTCACAAATCTTTATATGTGAGACGGATCAACCCTACCAATATTCAAAATAAAAAGCAATACTGATATTAGCATAAAAAGTAATACTTTTTCATGGATGACCCAAATAAGAGATCCGTCTCACAAAATACGACATGTGAGACTGTCTCACACAAATTTTTGTCTTATATAGTTATGGACTTCAACTTTTTAAGTTCGATTCTTACCTTATAAGTAGAACAAATTTACTTCTTAATATTATTTACACTTGTTGCTACTTATACTATACATTTGTTAAGGGAAAAAAAACCATTTTTTAATAAAAATAGAGTGTACGTAAAATAAAAATTGTTCAAAACTTATATATTTTTTAAATTTTGGAAAGGCCGAAATTTATATTATTTTATTTTATTTTCGAGCATCGATTGAAATTTGATTTTTGGCATTAAAGAAACGATGGCGGGGTATCCTAATCTCATTTAAATTTATTTGGTATAACATGTCATGACATGACATCACGTCACATCACATCACATGGGTTGTTGGTGCAGTCATTAATCTACTTGGATGATATTATAATCTCCAATATTCTAGAGTTCTGCCAACAATTTCATACATCTATTGAATATAACAAGATCTAATAAAATAAAAAAATAATTTATCAATACTATCATGGATCTATTTTCGTTAAATTGATCAATCCCATATATTTTTAAAATAAAAATAATATTTTAACATGAATTCTATCGAGTTAAATATCTGTCTTATAAAATTAACTCGTGAGAATGTATTACACTAGTTTAATGATATAAAATACCCAAAACTACTGTACAATCGTATGTAAGTTATAAAAAAAGAAAAAATATTTGCCTCAATTCATAAGTGGTTTAAAAGGCCATATAAAATATTTAGAAACTCATAATATGCGATCAAAGTGTCCATAATTTTTTTTAAAATAATTTTAAATAATAAGGTTTTGTTTTGATTGATGGATGATTTCAAATATATTCAAATATATTTTTTTATTTTAGATAAAAAAAAAATCATAAACTTCAAATACACATATTGTACGTTTATTTAATGTTTCGTGTTAATTACGATAAATTTCAAATTCACATATTCTATGTTTATATTAATTATAACGGATTTCAAATTCACTTAAATTTCAAATACACATATTCCACGTTTAAACACGTTACAAATTATTTAAGATTTTTTTTGAAATGTAACCTGAGACGCTTTTAACTAGACATGATTAAACAGCTAATAACGACTTAATTAAATAATAAGCTGCCTCGTTTGACTTTAACAGCCGAAATTAATTAAATCCCTTGCACGTATTTTCATGAACCAAGCTCGTGAACCACATCTTACTGGAGCGAGTATACTAGATATAGTTATCAAGAGGGTATTCCAAATGGTACAATAGATCAATGTTTGATTAATGATTAGAAAGTTAATTTTAATATCAATATTTTTTCAAGCGAGTTTGTCACATATATGTCTTGTGCAATATGTTTTATTTGACCAACGTGATTTCCAGATTATTGCGTTAATCTAAAGATTTATTTAGTTTACATTGTGGCATTTTAAAAAAAAAAACTATACTAGAGGGAACTGAAACCATTTGATTTCAAATTATATTCGCATGATTTCTTTTATAAAAGATTTGTCACGATGGGAAAGTACTGTAAAACTAATATATGGTTAAAAAAGATTTCACTAACAGGAAATCTTTATAGACTAAAAGCAAGATACATCAAGAATAGACAATATAGCAGACACATGATCATGTACGTATTACACCGATGTCATGTGGAATTTAGACGAAATTTAAAATAAATTGACCAATGTTATTTTCCCAAATTTCATTGATTTAATACGGCTATTGTTTGATTATATCTAACACCAATTTTCACACGCATCTGTTATCCGGATCACTGTTGCTGTTTGTATATATGCGCATCTGTTAAAACTAATAGACCCTACGTGTTAACCATGAGTTTGACGAAGAAGATGAGTATTTTAATTGCTTTCAGTGAATAGGAAAACAAAGAAGGAAAAAAGCATAATAATTCAAACTTTCATACGAATAATACATCAAAAAATCTCAGGGAAACAGACAAACACCAACAAAAGAAAAAGAAAAAGTGGTACATCCAACTTGCACGCCAAATTGCCTTCGTTATTCTACATGGCATTTGTATATTACAAAAATTTAAAAAGTACAAATAAAAACGAAAGAAAAAAAAAATATTCCCCACGTTCAAACTCATGGTTAACGATCCCTTGCTATTTCCCTTCAACGGCAACAGTGATCCGGATAAGCAACATAAAACGTGTACTCGAGAACACCATAATTTGAGACGGCATCGAAAGAGTAAGTATTCGAAATCGAGTAGCCCCTCGCCATCTTAAAAACACCAGTCCCCCCGATGATAGGCAGCTCACGGTCCTTGTTATTTATCGGATTTCGTCCACCAATACAAATACTACTGCCTTTATGCTCGCCTCCGTTGAAATAGAAGTTCAGGTTCATAGTTAGGGCCGATTCCCTCAAGTCCGAAAACGTAATTAGCCCTTGTGCTCGACCCAACTTCTCTGAATCACGGTCAGGTCCGGCTGTCACCAGATCATCTACAACCCGTACTTGGCCAAAAGTCGTCGGCGAATTCACGGTCTGAACGGACCGAGCCACCTCCCACACCGTCGGATTCGATCCTCCTAAAGCATCTTGGACGTAAACATGTATCTTGGCAGTCTTTTCCTTTGCTTTGATCAGTTTTTTGAACCTTTCTTCTTCCGCATTCGAACCATGGGTGTTGCCGTGGGAAACCACCATGTCTTTGACCGAACTCACTAAGTTTTCAAGATTTTCCATCGCTGTAACCCTCCTGCTAGGTGATTTTCCAACAATCAAATAAAATTTATTATATAGGATACGATTTAAAGTGTGTATGTATATTAGCAGATGTTTGAGCTTAAATATATATATAGAGCCGAGGCTTCTAACGATGAATATGGAAAAGGCAGGTAGTTGAACTTAGACTGGTCACCTCGGACGACTAATAATATAGACATTTACAATTCAAATTAGTAGTTGTGGATATATATTATATTTTATCTAAAAATTTATCCAATTTATAACTCAACATTATTTATCATAAATTTAAATAATTAGAACTTTATTATCCTAATATTTGTTTTATAGTTGAACGATATATATACAACATTTATTTAACATATTAATCAATAACAAAAATTCATATGAGATCAACTCACAAGTCAATTTAATATGATGAATCTCCGATCCTACTCGACTCTATGTCAAAAATATTACTTTTTCCTCTAAGTATAAACTAAGTCAACTCGTTTCACGGACATATATTCATCACACAGTCTCATATGAGATTTACTCAATTACACCCTCATAAAATATTTAATGTAATTAAAAATAATTTTCGTATGTTAAATAATTTTTTTTAAAAGATTTGTCCTTTGTAATTTTAAATTCATCTATGTTAAAACTAATAAAATCGTGGCTCGAAAATATATATCATTATCCGTCCCTTGTGCTAAATAGTTTCTTACGGAGGTTCCGATGACTTGGTTGTCTAAAATTTTCTGGTAACGTTAATTTATGTTATTATGCTTACAAATAAATTAATTTTAAAAGATCCACTTTCTTTTATACTGTAAAACTAGTTTATAATTACAAAAAAGCTTTTAATTGTAAAACTCGTGAATGTTACATCCGTCTTTCATTGGTTTAATACATAGTATTATAAGTCATATATTTTTTATTTCATGATTTTCAGAAACATTTAAAAAATCATTGGTCAAATAAATATTAAAATTCAAATTTTCTCTACGCTGTTAGATATTCACCAAAATTATTGTTCCACAAGTAATAATGCAATTACATGGAAATTAAGATCGGTTGACTTTGGGAATCAATCAACAATTGGAGCAAATGATGATTATTAAAGACATCAGTGGTAAACCAACTAATCCATTTATTTCTTCGTCCATGCCATTTTATAATTCGTGAATTTGTTATCTAATATTTGATTTCCTAAGGTTAACGTTGGGTTTAAGTGAAATCATGGGGTGTGTTACAAATCGAGTCGGTTTGCAACTTTCTTCTAGTCAAATTGAGCCCGAATTATTAAGGACTCCTATGCTTTCTAAACTCATAATTAAGTCTTGTATCAGCCGAAAATCACACCTTACACACAGCACTAATTTTCGAGAATTAAGAAGAAGGAGAAGCTGGGGTTCTTCATCGTCTGGTCGTCTAACTTCGCACCCTCGCCGACGATTGAGTATTCGAGCGTAATAAACGCAAAGACACGTTTCTAAACTCTTTTAAACATGATACAAATCATAATATGCATGATTTAATTGTTTGTGAATGAAAAAAATAGGTGTTTGAATATTTTTACGGCAAAACGTTTATTTTAAAAAATATGATGATTTTGCACTCGTTTTAAAAACGTTTTGAATCCAATGAATATGCTGCCAACGTAGGATATTATATGAATGAAATATGGTTAAAACATGATAAAATTAAAAGAGAAAACAAGCTGCAACTGAGGGAAATCAAGGAGGAGAGGAACCGAGGGTTTGTGTGCTTGTTTGTTGTCTTAGTGGCTCAGCTAGGGTGCATGGTCTATTGGGGCTCGTCTAGTGTTGGGTCAGGGTCAGGGTTGGTGTCGGTCTAGGGCTGGGTTGGGTCCTAGGACGGCTAGCGGTCAAGGGAGTGGCTAGGGAAAAGTCCTAGATGAACGCATAGAGTGGTTCGGGAGAAGAGGGGCTTGCGGCTTGCGTGGGTGCGAGCCAGGCTAGTCCATCAGGGTCCAAGGGAGATGGGCAGGGGTCGGGCCAGGGGTTGGTGCGGCTGGGTTCGCTGCTGGCTCGACTGGAACGTGGAAAAATGTGAGAGAGGTTCCATAGTGCACACAACTTGTTCTTGATTCGGGCGGCTCGCTGCATGGGTAGTAAATGAGAGTATTCAATATCTGAATAGAGGAGTAAATGCAAATAAGGAACATAATATTTATAGCAGGAGAAGTAATGATGACCTCGTTCTGCGTGTTATGTAAAACCCGGGATTTTGTAATATCGTGATCATATCAGTTTAATATCAGGTTAATAATTTGATGGTGTAATCTTGGATATTAATATTTAAATCATTCAGAATATAAGATTTGTTTTAAGGTTATCTAAGTTGAGTAGATAATTGTGTAGATAATTTCATCGTGTACAGAATTATAAAGCTCGAGATTAAGATAATATCATCTATTTTTAAACTTGAAATTTTGGTAGGAATAAATTTATCTCAATCTAAGGAATTAAAGAAGGAATTTTGAAAATAAGCAGATAAATGTCTAAGATTTAGGTTGATATTGAGATACCGGGATAAAAGATCAAATAAGAGATAATAGAATTCGAAATCTAGCAATATACACCATGAGATTTTCGAAAATTAGATGGGGAAGGAAGAAGGAGATTTCGAATATCTACCAGATCACGGATATATCGTGATTCTAGATTTGATTCACAGTTCAAACGCACTATCACGATAGCAGCCAACTCCTATAAATAGGAGGGCCCTATTTTCAAAAAACTACACCTTAGAAACACACAAAAATTTCGAAAATTTGTCCCCTAGTCTCCTTAGGATTTTCGAGCACAGCGAAGCGCTGCCGCCGTCCAGCCGTTGAAGAGGAATTTTCGAAAATTCCTGTGCAAGCAACCCCAATTATTCACGTAATTTTTTTTGCATCAAGAATTTAAGGTAAGTGGGCTTGTTTTAAATTCTTAAATTTCGGTTATGCGTTTTTTTGTTTTCGGAAAAAAAAATGCGGTCGAACACCGTCTACGTTTTTTTAAAATCTTGTTACGTTTTTGTGAGACACTGTGAGGATTCCCTGAAAATGGGTGGAATTCCAACATATGGCCCTTAACAGTGGGATAGAACTGTTTTACGGCCTCGCCCCCTTAGAGGATTAAAACTTAGGGACTGACGTCAGTAAACCATGAAAGGTGAAAAATTGCAGTGTTAAAAATTATGAAAAGCATGCTGTAAATATATGTTATTTTCGAAAATATGAAATTTGTTATGTGGTGTTCGATAATTCCCCCATTTACTGAGTATTCCCAAAATACTCACCCCTTACAACCTTTCCCAGATAAATCCGAAGAGCAGGTAGAAGAAGAAGAATCGGAACAGTTTTGGGGATGGTGATTAGTAGACATGATTATTTTTTTTGAAATTTAAAATTTTAGATCAGACGTTTCCGCGAATTTATTTTATTTCAGTTGTAAAGACAGTTGTTTTTTTTGAGGAGTTATGAATAATAAACTGGTTTTCGGTTTATACTATGCTACGAGGCTGGTTGTTTCAATTGTGTGATTGTTAAACAACGCCGGTGTCAAATCCCGAGTTTCGGGGCGTGACATGTTACCTACTAATTATAGCATGGCGGCTAGTCATATCCTATATTCTGACATGTCAAATCTCACACTAGTCACATCTATCCTGCCTGATTTTGTCAACCACTTGGATTAGTGTCAGATATGGGACAGCCACCCACACCTTATCCGACTAGTACACTCGAGTGTGATGCTCATATCGAGATGGCCCGGGTAGAAAATCTCCCGGGAGCTTGCACGAGAGCCCGGACATCCAATATCCCAGGAAAAATACGTCCCGGGTGTTCAATTATTGTTCGGCCTCTGATGAACCATTCTCGCAGGCTCGACTTGATTTGAGCTTTCCATTCGATAGCCCGGGTCGTCCGTGACCGGGGCTCCATTGTTAGACATCACCCATTATTGTCCCAGATCATCTATGACCCGGACACAATCCATACCCCTGACCCGGACACAATCTATCCCGGGGTATTAAATTAATTTAAATATTTCACAAATATGTTATTTATATTTAAGTTGTTTCAATGAAATTCAGATCCGAGTCAAGTAAATCAATAGCCTAACGTTAATGCCTAGGAGGTGGCCCGGAAAAAAAAAATTTAGTTATTGGCATTACAAGTCGCTATCCTGTCTATCCTTTCTCAAGAATCAAAAAGTAAACATATATGTTATTTAATTGAAAAAAGTTATGCTAATCATTGAATTTCTTTTAATGAAAGACGATTGGTTTTCTGATAATGATTTTAAACTCAAAAATTTGTTGTATATACATAAATAGAGTTCAAGAAAGCAGATTCATTTGAGACAAATACATCAACAATAACATAGTTAATTTTGAATTTCATTGGGTTTTTACATGTGACGTTGCAATTTTGTACAACCATAATGATTTTTAATTTATGAGATTAGCTACATTAGTTTTAAGTATGTTGTAAGTGCCACAATTTTAGTCATATTTATTTAAGATATGTTTTGCATGAAAAATCATTGAAAATACATATAAGTTTAGTTTCGAAAAATCATCTTTGATCAAGAGAGGGAAAAAAAACATTTTATTGTTATGGACTTCAACTGTTTAAGTTCGATTCTTACCTTATAAGTAAAACAAATTTACTTCTTATTAATATTAAAACAAATTTTTATTTTATTTTATTTTATCCAACTTGCACGCCAAATTGCCTTAGTTATTCTTCATGGCATTTACCTATTACAAGAATAAAAAAGAACAAATAAAAACAAAAGCTAAAAAAAAAAAAAATTTCCCCACGTTCAAACTCATGGTTAACGATCCCTTGCTATTTTCTTTCAAAAGCAACAGTGATCCGGATAATAAGCAACATAAAATGTGTACTCCAGAACACCATAATTTGAGACGGCATCGAAAGAGTAAGTATTCGCAATCGAGTATCCCCTCGCCATCATAAAAACACCAGTCCCCCCGATGATAGGCAGCTCACGATCCTTGTTATCTATCGGATTTCGTCCACCAATACAAATACTACTGCCTTTATTCTCGCCTCCGTTGAAATAGAAGTTCAGGTTCATAGTTAGGGCCGATTCGCTCATGTCGGTGACAACCCGTACTTGGCCAAAAATCGTCGGCGAATTCACGGTCTGAACGGACCGAGCCACCTCCCACACCGTCGGATTCGATCCTCCTAAAGCATCTTGGACGTAAACTTGTATCTTGGCAGTCTTCTCCTTTGAACCTTTCTTCTTCCGCATTCGAACCATGGGTGTTGCCGGGGGAAACCACCATGTCTTTGATCGAACTCAATAGGTTTTCAAGATTTTCCATCGCTGTAACCCTCCTGCTAGGTTATTTTCCAACAATCAAATAAAATTTATTATATAGGATACGATTTAAAGTGTGTATGTATATCAGCAGGGTTTAGATGTGTGAGCTTCAATATACTTATATATAGAGCTGACGCTTCTAACGATGAATATGGAAAAAGGCAGGTAGTTGAACTTAGACGGGCTCACCTCGGACGACTAATAATATAGACATTTACAATTCAAATAATTAGATGTGCCTCATGTACAATATTTTTTTATTGATATATATTATATTTAGCTAAAAATTTATTCAATTTATTAACTCAACATTATTTATAATAAATTTAAATAATTAGAACATTATTATCCTAATATTTGTTTTATAGTTGAACGATATATATACAACATTTATTTAACATATTAATCAATAACAAAAATTAACATGAGACTAACTCACGAGTCAATTTAATAAGATGAATCTCTAATCCGATCGAGTCATTCAAAAATATATTTTTATGTCAAAAATATTATTTTTCACTCTAAATATAAATCAAGTCAACTCGTTTCCAGACATAGATTTATGACACATTCTCATGTGAGATTTACTCAATCAATATAGGTTCTTTTACTCTTTACACCCTAATAAAATATTTAATATAATTAAAAATAATTTTCGTATGTTAAATTATTTTTTAAAAAAGATTTGTCCTTTCTAATTTTAAATTCATCTATGTTAAAACTAATAAAATCGTGGCTCGAAAATATATATCATTATCCGTCCCTTGTGCTAACTACTATTTTCTTAAGGAGCTTCCGATGACTTGGTTGTCTAAAATTTTCTCGTGACATTAATTTATGTTATTATGCTTACAAATAAATTAATTTTAAAAGATCCACTTTCTTTTATACTGTAAAACTCGTTTATAATTACAAAAAAGCTTTTAATTGTAAAACTCGTGTATGTTACATCCGTCTTTCGTTGGTTTAATACATAGTATTATAAGTAATATATATTTTTTATTTCATGATTTTCAGAAAAATTTAAAAAATCATTGGTTAAATAAATATTAAAATTCAAATTTTCTCTAAGCTGTTAGATATTCACCAAAATTATTGTTCCACAAGTAATATTGCAATTACATGGAAATTAAGATCGGTTGACTTTGGGAATCAATCAACAATTGGAGCAAATGATAATCCATTAATCTCTTCGTTCATGCCATTTTATAATAAGTGAATTTGTTATCTAATATTTGATTTCCTAAGGTTAATGTTGGGTTTAAGTGAAATCAAATCTGTAAACGAGGAAAAAGAGAATTTGAATTACCCATTTTAAAAGGGTTTCCGCATTCACTTGCCTNTAGAATCCGTTGATTGTTTTGCGAATTTAAATTGTAAGAGTAGGTCTCTTGTGAGACGGTTTCACGAATCTTTATATGTGAGACGGGTCAACCATGCCGGTATTCACAATAAAAATTAATACTCTTAGCAGAAAAAGTAATACTTTTTCATGGATGACCCAAATAAGATATCCGTATCACAAAATACGATCCGTTAGACCGTATCACACAAATTTTTGTCAAAATGTAATATCACGGGGTGTGTTACAAATCGAGTCGGTTTGGAACTTTCTTCTGCTCAAATTGAGCCCAAATTATCAAGTTTTTGTACTTGGGTTTTAATATTTAACTAATATAACACACACACATATATATATATATATATATTAAAAATATATATATTTTTGAGTTTCGGCTTGCAAATATAATTCGAATTGGAGCTATTGAACCACCGTTGAGCAAATTTTTATTATTATTTGAGCTTTGAATTGAATTCAAATTGGAGTCTTATATTTGATAAATGTACCCTCTTCCCTGATGAACAATTTTTATGCTAATGTAAACTCTACTTGGTTTGACACTTTTTAAATCCAAGATCTTTATCTAAAATGTTCATTATCTAAAATTTTCTATTTTATAAAATGACCCGTAAATCATTCTCCTTGTTGATTTTTTTTTAAGAAAAAATTATTGAATACAGGATTTTTAAGAAAATTAAATTTAGACTCAACTTTTCCTGCTGAAAAATTATGGAACCTCTTGTTACCTATCCTTTTTCATTTTTCAGAGACCCACCAAAGCATAAAAATGAATAAGATAATGGTTTACAATGACATGAAATGCTTCACAAATTTGGAAAAAAAATCATTTAATATCTCAAAAATCAAAGTTAAGAAATAAATAACAAAATTACCATGAAAAAGGAAGAGCTGCCATAGTTTCAAGAGAGAGTTGAGGAAATCTTCTGACGGCGCCTCGCCGCTGTGGGACAGAGCACAGCGGCCGATCATGGGTGGTGGAGAAAAGCGAGCGTGGTTGCCGAGTTAAGGAAAGGATATTTAATGGATTGCTTGAAAATATTTCCTTCGGCAATACTTTCATTTTGATAAAATGTAATTTCCAAGACCAAACAATCCACCCCAAGGTTCACTCGATTTATAGGCACACTTTGCTTGTGTGACCAGAGATAGTATAATTTTTTTAACTTTTTACTGTGCTTTTCTGTCGGCTGAAATATCCCTTCTCGTATTTTTATTTATAGCCGGGACCTGATATTCTTCATATTACGAACACGTGTTAAGAGACGGTTCCGATTTCAATTTAGGATCGCAAAAGCATAGATTATATACTCTTTAAGTTTCAAAATTATACCTACCACAAAAGCAAATGAAATTGGGCGATACCAAAATATACAAACATTATTTTAACCACTCATATATTTGCCAATTTCCATGTGAAAAACGAATTCGGTCCCCCATGGCTACGCATGAATCGAATCATACGTCTGTATCGAAAGGTGTAAAAATTCGAGAAATATGGGAATTGGATCCATCTTATTATAATTTAAAGTAATGGAAAATGTGGTTGTTATCTTAGTTTTTGGATCTTATGTTACGATGGATTCCACTTGAATGTATTATTTTGACCATTCATGGATACCATGTTGTTGCCCCTTGTCTTGAGGCTTTCAGATTGATATTTCCAAGAATGTCCAGCTGACTTGTTCAAAAGCACCTAAATTTTCACGCCAATATAATTGATATATAAAATCTTTTAGAGGATATTATTGTCTTTACACTAACATTTTTTCTCAAAATTTTTATTGTAATTTATTTTCAGTATTATTCATTTTAAATTAAAACATGATCATACTAATTTCTATCAGTTATTATTAAATTATACGTAAAATTAATCATTTAATAAAATTTAAAAACTCACACCAACATTTTTCTCAAAATTGTCATTGTAACTTATTTTCAATATTACATATCTTAAATTGTACTATGACCTCTCACTAATTTTTACCAATTATTATTAAATTAAACATAAAATCAAGTATTTAATAAAATTTTAAAAATATTATATAAATTATTATTATTATTTTACATACACCATAATTTACTAAGTATATATTAAAGAAGAGGGCTTAATAAATATTGTTTTTGATGATGATCCACAAATTGTCCTTCAACATAGAGATGAAAATTATTCAAGTTACCCATACAAGTCTTCTTCCTTCAACTTTCCAATTCTTTCTTCCCATTAATTTCCCAATTTTTCATTTTCTCACTATGCTATGCCCTTTTGCGTCTAATCATTCTCACATTTTCATTTCAAATATATATATATATATATTATTTTTTTTATATATATATATATTAGCGCTATTTATGTATATAATATGTATATAATTTAATTTTTTTATTATATATATATATATTATTTTTTTTATATATATATATTATTTTTTTTATATATATATATTATTTTTTTTATATATATATATTATTTTTGTAATATATATATATATATGAATACAAAATTAATGATGACATCTAGCTATATATATATATATTATTTTTTTTATATATATATATTACAAAAAAAAAAAATTATACATATAACACGTACACAATGAGCGCATATATATATATATAAAAAAAATAATATATATATATATATGAATACAAAATTAATGATGACATCTAGCTATATATATATATATGAATACAAAATTAATGATGACATCTAGCTATATATATATATATTATTTTTTTTATATATATATATATTATTTTTTTTATATATATATATTATTTTTTTTATATATATATATATGAATACAAAATTAATGATGACATCTAGCTATATATATATATATTATTTTTTTTATATATATATATTATTTTTTTTATATATATATATATTATTTTTTTTATATATATATATTACAAAAATAATAAGTTATACGCATAACACGTGCACAATGAGCGCTTATATATATATCTGTATATTCCACCGACTAAAATATAGTTATTGCGTAACAATATACATAACAAAGATTAGAATGTAACAATATACATAACAAAGATTAGATTCTAATCTTTGTAATGAATTGGGAATCTAATCTTTGTAATGAATTGGGGTGCAATATGTTTTCCGAATATTTATGTCCTTGTTTTGTAAAAAGTAAACCATGAGTACTGACTGGTACGTTTCAACCAGGGAATAATTACCAGTTCAACATAAGCATTCAGATAAGGATGAAAAAACGATAACATTATTTGCTGACTATCCAATTCAAGGACTAATTGTAACACCTCAAATTCAACAATTGTCACTATTGTACTATGACAGATCTTTTAATGTGTTTAGGTCCTCACTCACGCGCATACTACAAAACTTCTCAGCGGTAACTCATCCCAAAATTACCCCAACTCAAGTACACTTAACTTTGGAGTTCTTATGTGGTGAGCTCCAAAAAAGAAGATACACCTTGATGATATGATTAATATCTATCAATTTTTTTAAGACTTCCTAAATTGCACAGTCTCCTCTAATTGTTCTTAGGACTTACATGGAGAGGGACAATAAGAGGTGAGTAATATAGTCGTCACTCATCAAGTGAGAGTCGTTCGAACACATATATAACAAATACATATGGTTTTAAAAATAACATATCATGCATAACATATGTCGTATAACATATCATAATCATAAACGTAAGCATAGCTTGATCTAGGCATTGAGATTTCTCTACTGTCCATGTTTTACTTATATCAATCCCTAAATTTTAGTTCTCTAAGGGGACGAGGCCATATAACGACTACAATCCCACGTGTAAGGGCCATAATCGTGTGTTGAGATTTACACTTATATCCGGTTGAATCTTTGCAGTGCCAAAAAATAAGGTACTTAAACTCATGCTCGAACAAAACATTCAGAAACTGAAACAATTTATATACGAATTATTTGAAAACATAAGCCCACTTAAATGAACAAGAGTGTCAAATTATATACAAAAATCCACTTACCTTAGTTTTGCTTGAAGAATTCGAAACCCACAGAAGAATCATGCAAATAACATTTCAAAAACGCAGTCTCACTTCAATCAGAAAATAAGTCATCTTGCACAATCCTTTGAGACTTATTGAACTATTGGATCTGGTTAAACTTGCACGGTACATCTACAAGTTAGTCAAATAAATTGTGAACAGCGGATATCGGGTTTGATAGCCGTTTTAACATGTTATAGACGAAAACAAATAGATATATTATTCTCATCTAGAATCTGAGCATGTTTATTGCGGAGGATATATACGAAAAGCTAACTGTTGGAGTTCACTGATTTTGGATCTGTTATTCAAGACATATAACAGTGTATTCTGAATGGTGGAGATTGGATTCTGAGTACTGGAGCGATTGAAATAATTTTCCGAACGTGGACAACACTTTGATAGCTACAACAATTGGGAGAGGATTTTCGAAAATATTAGAGAGCAAAACTCGAATATTTAAGAGCTTGAGATGAGTGGGTTTTCGATGGTGGTGTTGTCATATTTATAGGAGTTTAGATGCTATCCAGATCACGTATTATCCACATGTTTAAACTTTGAATTCAAGTTTAAATTTAGGATAGATTGTAACCCAATACTTGAGTTTTGGGTAATGCGAGGCCCAATAACTTAAATTACGTTTAATTATCAAACAATAATTATTTATTTAAATCTACAGCGAAAAAATAGTTTAAAATATTTTAAAATGGGCATACCTGTAAATAGGACATACTAAAAATTTAAAATAACTGTAAATGGAAAATGAGTCAAGGACGACGCTGTTGTATTAATAAACAAACAATGCAAATACCGACCAGGCACAAAACATAAATATCACAAACAACAGTTCAGCTACGCCGACAAGACTTCCAAACAACGTAAATTAAATCCAAACAAGCAACTATCAATCCCAATGCTTATACAGATACACGAGGCATCTCCCCAAATAATAAAACGCGATATAAAAATGACCACAACTCAAAATATATAAATATAGCTAGCAGGGAGACTCTGTCAAACAAAAAGCAAATAATCCAACCACAACCACGAGCTCCGCCAGCGGAATCTCTGCGTGATGCTGCAAAACCACTTCAGAGATCTACCATGGTGCTCAAAAGCAACCACCGCAGTCCCAATAAACAACTGAGGTTATGATTCTGGTATGAAACAGTTCAACAAACATAACAATAACATAAATCATGCATAACATATATGTAGATGAAATGGCTCAATATCAACGGGGTAAACGAAGCCAAACAAACGATACGATCAACAAGAATAATGCTCAAGCAACACACAAGGGAGCTGCATCGTCATGTAGCTAAACCGCCCTGCCAAGTATGCGAGGTATGTCAGGCTGTGCCAATTCGGCCTCCATAGAGCTGTAACAATATATAACTAGAATGACACGAACAATCAGAACTTGATATCACAATCCTAACGCTCACCTCGAGGGCTATACTAATAACGGGATTGATCAATCTTAACTACGATTTCAGGTGTATCAATATAGTCCTATCAGCCACACCCTGATCCCGTGTTATACAACAACCAGTGCCGAATAAAAATGAATAACAGTAATTGGTCAACAAAAACGATAAGGCTCAAGATGTATGTCATAACAATATACCCTAGACTAAATGCCATATAACTGAACGTATAGCTCAATAAGGCAATTAACAACTCAAATAATTCACATAATCACATAAACAACAATAACAACACATATAAATGCTTAAAACATAATTTAAGTGTTACCGTTGTATGTTACCGAACTGTAATATACATATACCAACAAACGACGATCGATGAGCAACTTTAAAGTTTCTCGGCCTAAAACACATAACAATAAGCTAAATAATACCACATTTGACCGGAAGAAATTAACAAGAAGTTTGATCATCTCGACAAAATTAAATGCCAAAAAACAGAAACCATGAAACTACATTCTGTTACAGTTCCAAATTTAGTACTTAATTGCATAAAATTCATATATCACTCAATATTGACTCAAATCAACATCCGCCAACTGGAAATGAAAGAAACTCAATTATCTAATTTGTCCAGTTGAAACCGTATTCAAATTCCCAATAATTTGTGTCCATAATTTCATTGAACTCACTATATTCATTCTGTTCTCGAACAGATTCTGATAGCAAAGTAGTTTCACAAAAAAATACATAACTCTCTTAATTCTTAATGGATTTAAACGATTCTGGTCTCATTTCAAAGATATCTCATTGATCTACAGCTTTCATTTGAATCAAAATTCCAAAATCCGAGTATACAATGCCCCAAATATAGTAGGTTTCCATCCATATTCCAAAACATAATATAGTTTTGACACATTTTGGTAGAAAATTCATATCAAATCCATTACTAACTGGAAGTCGATGATTGTAGTGGTCAATGACAGCAACACTAGGAATATAAGATTGATTTAGGTCATTTCTACAAGTTCCAGCTGTAAAAATCGTAGCAACAAGAGAAACAGCTCACCTAAACTGGACCAGAATTCGCGCATATCAGAGCATCGAACAATAGCTTCGATCTAGCTGGATCCTTGTCCAAAATTTCCAATTTTGTGAGACCCGAGAATAAACAATAGTTCAATAACTTTTAAAATAGTGTTAATGGCATTGTTGTAAATAAGTTAAAAATATTCAATTTGATGGCATTTTTGTAAATAAGTTGAAAAATAATGAATTAATTTTAAGAGTAAAATGGTAATTAGTGACATATTTTGGTCATATGAAGTCTAAATGATTTGAAATTTGAATATAACGTAGAAAACTCAAAGTTATAGAAGTTTCATGTTTTGAGTTTTGAAAAATTTGATCGTTTGACTGATCCAAAGGGATATACCGGTGTTAAAATTTTAAATATTATATATTATAAAAAAATTGAAAATTTGAGGCGGTCCATCTCCACGAACAGAGAGAGGCAACATAGATGTGAAATAGAGGGAAGAAAAGAAAATACAGTTTTAAATTTTATTTTCTATTTTGCGACTTATCGGTTTATACAATCTACGAACCGACTTCAGTTCTGGGATCGTTGACACGAGATCTTCGATTTAAGATATAAATTTTATATTTTTGGTGATTTTTGAAATTCATCGATTTTTTGAATAAATCCGATAAATTGTTAAATCATACAGAAATTGAAGATTGTTGAATATTGTATGATTTTAACGAAGAAGAGATAACTATAATGATGTTATTTTGAATTGTTCTCAATTTATTATAATTAGAGAATTTTAATCGTTGGATTGAAATTGAAGAATTGTTTGTCAGTTGTTATTAATTCTGATTATATATGTAGTAGAATAGCCGACAAGAACTAAGTTTTGAAGTCAGAATTGAATTATGTTGTGATTTTGCTTTGATATGAATTTTCAAAATTTCAAAAGATATTTGAAACTTATATTATTGAATTTGAATGAAATTGTTGATTGAAATGAATGTGTTATTGATGTAGATAGAATTTTATACTGATATCTTCAAGTTACATCGACTGGAACGAAGAATTGAGGTATGTTGCAACCGAGTAACATACGACATGTATCTATATCATATGATATACGTTTGATTGATTTGACTGAGAATACATGTCTATATGCCTTATTTATTGAGTTGATGTGACATACATGACATGCACGTTGAGCTATGATCTTTGGATACCCTGATATGATTTGATTTGATTCTGAGGTTTGTGAACACGATGCTATGTTTGGTATTATATGACCCTAAAAGCATAGTCATTTGTGGCCCCGATGATTGATTGAGATTTGGGATTTGATGGCGCTTTGTCGACGCTATCATATGAGTATCCTTGATTGAGGCCGGTGTGCCAGCTCGAGCATTGATTTGATAGCGATTCGATTGATTCTGAGATATGCTCAGTAGATGAGCATTTGACCTGATACCTCCACGACATACATGCATTGCATATCATGTATCTTTGTTTAGATATCTGTGGTATATATTGTGGTTGCTTCAGATTGAGCTTTGCTCACCCCAGAGGGGGCTGTTGTTGTCTTTGTATGTTGACAATAACAGGTACTTCAGGTTATCACGAGACCGGAGATGATACTTCTGGAGGTAGTCATGATTGATTTGAGGGTCCGTGGTCTTTCCCAGTATATATGTATATGTATCTATATACCGAGGTATGTCCCGAGGATATGAGTTTGGTTGTACGTAGTTGTTTTGGATTACGTGTGGACTTGTTTTATATTGTGACGTGTTGAGACGAGACTATATTTTATTTACAATTGACATATTTTGGGCTCATTGTAAAGAAAAATGTTTACTCGTTTTCCGCTGTAATTAATTAACCCTAATCAGATTGTGTTGTAATAACGATTAGGAGTTAAGGGCCCCACAAATTTATAGCTTGAATCAAAATTTAGGATTTAAGAACACGGCCTTCAAGAATTTTCAGTGTTTTACTTCAGACGGAAGAGATACGACGATTTTACGACAACTGCTAGTGTAGCTATGGAAATTGTTTTGGGGAAGGAGATGTGTTTCTTCTTTTCTCTTCCTCATTCTTTCTTCTTTAAATGGTATGTGTGAGTATATTGTATGTATATATATGAATTTAATATTAATTGGTTACTAAAAATTGTGGGGCCCTTAGCTCCTAATCGTTATTACAATGCAGTTTGATTAGGGTTAATTAATTACAGCGGAAAACGAGTTTAAAATTTCTTTACAATGAGCCCAAAATATTCTATTTGAATACTAAAAATAGTATTTCATCTCACATCATAAAACATGCCCACACATAATCAAAACAACTCATACAATAACAAATCATATCCTCAAGACATACCCCGGTATATAGATACATAACATATATACTGAGAAAAATCACGAAACCTCAACTCAAACTGTGACTCCCTCCAGAAGTACCATCTGCGGTCTCCTGATATCTTGGAGTACCTGTCATTGTCCACATACAAAGACAACAACAGCCCCATCTGGGGTGAGCAAAGCTCAGTCTGAAGCAACCACAATATATACCACAGATATCTAAACAATGATATATGATATGCAATGCATGTATGTCGTGGAGGTATCAGGTCAAATGCCCATCCACTGAGCACATGTCAGAGTCAATCGAATCGCTATCAAATCAATGCTCGAGCTGGCACACCGGCCTCAATCAGGGATAATCGTATGATAGCGTCGACAAAGCGCCATCAAATCCCCAATCTCAATCAATCATCGGGGCCACAAATGACTATGCTTTAAGGGTCATGTAATACCAAACATAGCATCGTGTTCACAAACCCCAGAATCAAATCAAATCATATCAGGGTATCCAAGGATCATAGCTCAACGTGCATGTCATGTATGCCACATAAACTCAACAAATAAGGCATATAGACATGTATTCTCAATCCAATCAATCAAACATATATCATATAATACAGATACCTGTCGTATGTTACCCGGTCGCAACATACCTCAATTCTTCGTCTTCAGTCAATATAGCGTGATCCACAATTAGGATTTTAATATTGACACTCAATCTACATATCCAAAATATTCCTTTCAATCCATGAATTCATTCAAGTTGCAACTCTATTAGCGTATAAGTCATTCTACGCTATTCAGTTTAAAATTTAAATTATTAGGATAATTATATCATATAATAAATCCCAATAATTACTTGTATCTCATCAATAATATTTATCTAGTCATGTCCAATTCAAGATTTAAAGTTTCAAAATTATTTTTAAACTTCACAAATTCATATAAAATTGAAATCTTGATATAATTTAATTTCAACTGTGTACGTTAATTTCTCATCAACTATTTTATCGCATATATTGAAATCAAATTCATATACATGCTATTCTATCAATTCATTAAATAAAAATGTCAAATCTAAGAGAAAATTACCTCAAAAGGACGTTCTCAACACGAAGATTTCGAATATATAATTTATTCTGAGTTTAAACAACAAGTCAATATAATTTTGAGGGTTAAAACTTGAAGCCCCTCTGTTTCCTCTTTTTCTTTCTCGCTTCGTTCTTGTTTCTTCTTTACTTTCGTTTCTCTTCTTTAATTGAAATTAACTCACCACCTTTTCTTTCTTTTAGTGGCTTACACGTATATGCCTCATGCAGGGAACAACCACTTATTTGTGTTAAGGAACAAGTTGAATGCATTCTCCAATGAGCAAGAGGCACGTACAGGTAGTAACCAAATCATGATATTCTCATCTTTTTGGTAATGACAATATTGCCCTTAAAATTAAATCAAGTATTTTTCGCTTTATTTACACAAGTGCCATCAAATTTAATTGAGTATTTTTCTAATAATTTACACAATTACCATCAACACTTTAATGCAATATTTTCAAATCTATTTCCATAATCGACATAATTAACGTTAATCAAATTACGGGGTCTCACAAAAATAGTAAATCAAGTCCAATTATCTCGATTTGTATTTATTTTGCTCTTGTGTGTTATTTAATTTATATATGTATTTTATATCATTTAATTCCGATAATCTAAAATACTTATTTTTAACACACTTTTTAAATTTATTTGGTATAAATAATTATTTTAATTTACAACTTAATAATTATTCTAATTATGTCAAATTACCGGATAATATATTTTAGAGCCTTATAGGTAGATCGTAATCTCTTTATTCGTCCACTTGATATGAAATTTTCGAAATTTCTATGCATAAATCTTCTTATCTTATACATTTTATTCAATCCTCTTGATATATATTTCCGAAATATATGTCCATAAATATATGATTACACTATCTACCAATCAAATTTTTTCTTATATTTTAATACACTAATTTCGAAATTATACCTATAATAAAATTAGAAATACATGTATGATTCTTGAATCTTTAAGAATCTTGACTTATGTATGTCTATATTCCAAAATCGAAAATTAGGTATATTTATGACTTGAAATTTGAATTCATTGAATAATCTGTACACAAAGATTTTATTATCATCTACCACTTCAGATAATTTTACAATTCAAAAAAATTCTTTGATAACTTATTACAAATTTCGAGTATAAAAATAATATATTTAGTTTAAAATATGTGTGCTTTACACTAACTTCTCCATAGTTAATTAGCCAATGAATAATTGCAGCCCACCGTTCAAAATAAAAGTCAATTTAAATTATCATGCAATGTATAAGAAAAAGTGACGTTAACAATAAGATTTTGTTTTCGACTTTCATATAAGATTTTTATGCTCATGCGGAAAATAAATTCAAATAAAAAAGCAACGCGTAGCCATGCTGAAAGGATATGATGGGTTCATGTTCTATGATCGATTATTCTTCTTTGGTGCAAAAATAACAAATTTTCAACTGTTCATCCATTGTCACACCAAAGCCCATAACCTCCCTTAAGCTATTATATATTCGTCTTTACTTTGTAAAATTGATTAACACAAATTATTATAAAATTACATTATAGTTTATTATAAATATTTTTAAATTTTCATATTTGAGATGAAGTATCACACTCACCTGTCATTTAGGATGTGATTTCCTCAACAACATCGGGAATCTGGATATGATTCCTACAAATTCAAGAGGCTCTTGTGATGTAATACTTTGGCCCGTGGTTTCGATAGGTATTCTCGCTTACGTAACTACTTCGTATTCTTCTTTACTTTACGAAAATGATTAACACAAGTTAACATATAATTGTATTGTATCACATTATAAACATTTTAAAACTCTCATATTTGAGATGAGGTGTCACAATTACCCTTCATTTAGAACGTAATGTCCTCAATAACACCAAAAATATATCTAGATGTGATTCATACATATTCAATATGTGACTCTCATGATATAACACTTTGTCCATCAGTTCAAGAGGTGACTCTCACATGTAGCACTTTGCATCGCATAACACTTATTTTCAATATCTTTTTGCTGGTAACCGGCTCTGATACCCTTATGCGACTGCTCAATAGCCCCGTTGACAATTACTTCGTATCCGTTCTTATTTTACGAAAATGATTAACTCAAGTTGTTACAAAAGCCTTTTATAACTCATTATAAGCCCTAATAAAACTATCATATTTTATCCATATGGATGATGTATCGCATCCATCTTTAGCATTTTATCAATCCCCTTTTCTTTTTATTAGTTATTCTACCAAATTATTTTCAAGAAGAATGAATTTAAAGTAAATAATAAAAGCAATTGAAATACCAAATCACGTGCCATGACACAAGTCCAGAATCCCGATGATCTGGTCTCTACTAGATAATTCTGGCAGATAAGTGTCCCAATCTATACATTTTATGCCATACACGACATTTTATAGATCAGTTTAAAATTGGATCATTTATTGCATAAAATCTTATATAAAATTATAGCACCCCACGCACATATATCCTCTCCTATAGATTTATTAATATTATTAATTTTTGCATGCGATGTGTATTTACATATTTTTTTTATATTAAAATTGATTTACATTAAAATAAAGATAATATCATAATTATAAAAATTAATGATGAGTCATAATAGAATTTGAAATTATTACATATTACAATTTGATTTGATTTTATTTAAATGAGTCTCATATCATAAGTATGAAAATTATTGAGAGACTAA
Source organism: Primulina huaijiensis (assembly GCF_012295235.1). Lineage (NCBI taxonomy): Eukaryota > Viridiplantae > Streptophyta > Magnoliopsida > Lamiales > Gesneriaceae > Primulina > Primulina huaijiensis. Next base: position 22,858,079 of record NC_133307.1, read on the forward strand.
ACAACAATTTTGAAATCTTATATAAAAATGTAGCTCCCCACTCACATATATCCCATCTCTGTATTTATTTTATATTCTATAGATTCATTAATACTAGCAATTTTGGTACATGATATGTGCTTACACAGTTTTTTTTATAATTAAATTGATTTATATTAAAATACAGATAGTATCATAATTGTAAAAATTATTGACAAGTCTTAGTACAATTTGAAATTATTACATATTAGAATTTGATTTGATTATATTTAAATGAAACTCATATCATAATTGCGATTATTATTAAAGGACTAAACAACAATTTTGAAATAATAAATTAAAAAAACAAAAAAAAATCATGACACCAAATCTTTTGGTTCTATTATGTCAGAATTAACAAATAGTAAGATTTGTATATATTTTATGGAACATTAGAAGAATAATTAGAGTATCATTTTTTAAATGAATAATTAGAATATCATGTTTTCTTAAAATACGATTTTATTGTTGATTAAACTTTTCCATAAATATGTTTGAATCTCATATATA
>NC_133307.1:22858735-22883460 GCF_012295235.1 Primulina huaijiensis
TATATATATATCGATGATCTCAAAACTAACATTTGACCATATCAAATATAAATGTTATATATATAACCTATGATAATCCGGAGGACGTTATAAATAATTAATCGGTGAGTTGGGTATCCGAGAACTAAAAACTAGGTAACAAAATTTTTTTGTCACATAAATAACGTCTTGCACAAATAGAGTAAAAATTGTTTTGCTGTCTCTGACATGGATGTATCCTGCTTTCTTGAGTTTTTTTTATAATTAATTTAAAAATAAAAAATATTTCAAAAATAATTTAAAATAATTTCATGTCAAGACAAGAGCATCCTCTCCGCGTCAAGACGAGCATCCGTGGATGCTCCACCTCTTCCATCCACCTCACCCCCATTTATTTGAAAAATAATTAAATATAGTTTTTTTAATTTTGTGCTCATTTAAATTTAATGAAAAATCTATATTTTTTGTATTTGAGCCATTATTTTTTTAATAATATATCTTTCTTTCTTATTTAATTTTATATTAATTTTCCAAGATGCTCAAACAATTAATTTTAAAATCTAGTACATTCGTACGTTTTAAATGATATGAATGCCGATTATTTTTTCACTTGTGAAACAAAATTCAAATTTCGTTCATGCAACTAAATCTTTTCAGATTAGATAAGCACACATATTATTTGTAATATCAAGATTTTCTCTTCGTTCTACATTATCATGAATATTTTTAAGATTTTAAATGATTCAATCCAAATATATTAAATTATTGTATAAAACTTGTAATTAATTTCACTAATATATATATATCTATATATATATATTAAATTAATTAACATCATATTTTGTGAATTTTTCTTGTATATCTGTTAGTGAAATTAATTACGAGTTTTATATAGTAAATTAATACATTAGGATTGAATCATTTAAAATCCTAAAAATATTCATGATAATGTAGAATGAAGAGAAAATCTCGATATTACAAATAATATGTGTGCTTATCTAATCTGAAAAGATTTAGTTACACGAACGAAATTTGAATTTTGTTTTACAAGCGAAAAAATAATCGACATTCATATCATTTAAAACGTACGAATGTACTAGATTTTGAAAATTAATTGTTTGAGCATCTTGCAAAATTAATATAAAATTAAATAAGAAAGAAATATATATTCTTAAAAAATAATGGCTCAAATACAAAAAATATAGATTTTTCATTAAATTTAAATGAGCACAAAATTAAAAAACTATATTTAATTATTTTTCAAATAAACGGGGTGAGGTGGAGCATCCGTGGTTACAAAACATAGATTAAAGTAATTTTGCAAAAAAATTTTATTTTAAATTATTTTTGAAATATTTTTTTTATTTTTAAATTAATTATAAAAAAAACCGTGCTTTCTACTCAATGGATTGATTTGGACTCTTGTGAAAGTATCTAAAAATCCACGACATCAACTAAAAAACTCCCAATAAGGTCAGCAGCTGACTTCGCAGAAAGCAGCAGCGGTTTTGGAGCTCACAGGTAAACCTACCAGCTAGGGCAATGATAAATTGTTAGTTTATCTATCCACACATTACTATTATTTTTTAATTAAAATAAAATCTTCACATAAATAAATCCTAATAAATGCGTGTTCTTATCTTGTGAAATCATCCACTCCAAAATTTCCAAATCAAGGAGCGACCACCCGCTAAACCCCTCTGTGTCGGTTTCTGACACAAATCAAGAGTACTCCTTTAAAAAAAGATAGTTTCTTTGACGTGCCCACTTAGTCAACTGCGGTTGGGTTCAAAGATGCTGCATTTGTTCTTCGCTGTGGCGTTTTCTGCCGTGCCTTTGACCCTTTACATCCCTCCTGTCAGAAGCTTGAATCTGTTTGTGGAGACGATGGAGGATATCTGGAGGGACTCGAGTTCTCATGCTGTTAGAATTTTTCCTCGTTTGAGGTATGCTTGTTCCAGGATCTTGAACTGTATACTTTGTAACAATTCCAGGTAGATTGATTTTGAACGATCTGGGATTAGAATCCCGGTTTTACGAAACAGAGCTTGTGAATATTGGCCCCCGTTTTTTCTTTTCTCTGTTTTCGATGCTATCAAAGTGTTGAGGAATTGTGATTCGTTGAAGTGTTCTTGTGGGATGCTGATTGTTGATGTGTTTTGGGATAATAAAATCTAATTACGTTTTCTTTTCATGAATCTGGTTTCAATTTGGGATTCCCCCCCTTGGTGTTATATATTACTGTTGAATACGAGCTTGTTGCCATTTTTTTGCCACTGGAGCTTCTTCAATTTAGAGCGACTAGAAGGACATCACTGAAAAACCAAGTTCAAGTTCAAGTCTTGAAAACCTTGATATATTTTGCGACCGACCCCCTGGTGGACTTTTATCTTAGACTTTCCTCCCAGGGGGTGGTGACCTATGATTTGCAACGAGGTGGTCAGTGGCACGAAGGGGGTTCAATTCAATGAATTGGATGGGCAACTTGGGAGGAATCTGAATCGTTGTTTGTAGACCCAGTTTTCGATTGTTGTTACTTGAACTCTATAGTATTTCCATTCTTGAATTCCTTTATTCAAGAGTTAAGACTTTCTGAAGTAAGAGTGATGTAGCTTTGCGTAGCCCTTGATCCTCTTTTATCCCATAAGCTCTCCACTTTGTGTCCAAAACAATTATCTTGACTGCAATTGGATTGAGAAAGGAGCTGGTTTGTCGGGTCTGAGGAGCATCTCTCATTTGTTTCTCCAGTTTTTTGATTGATAAGTTGATATGTTGTATACAATGTCAAAATTCACTCAGCAGCATTTGTGCTCCATGGAATTCTTTGCGTTCATTTCGAGATACATTAACCAGTTACTTTGCCATATCTATATGATTACAACTCTTCTGGCATTCATCACCTGTACTAGCTATTATCCCTTGTCGAGAAACCATCTGGCCAAGAAATTCAAGATGCATTACCCGTGGTTGATTACTGTTCCATATTTATGTAATATGGCAAGTCTTCTACCCTCATTATTGTTACGAGCTAATGTGCTAATATCCTTCTTTTAGAGAAACTATCTGGACAAGGAAAAAATAACACAGGCAAGGTCTGCAATTTTGTCAAGAACACAAGTTCTGAATCAATCATCGTCGCAGTAACAAGTTTTGTTACGATTTGGTTTAACAAGTGATGCAGTTGATTTAAAGCCCCGGGGTCTAACAGAAACAAATTGGTGTATTCATGATTTCCACCATCTTGATAGAAATTGATAAAGTAATTGGTGGTAGGAAAGAATCTAATTTTCATCTATTTACTGAAATTTGGTTTTCAAGTACAGAAAGATTATATAACTTTAATGTTTTACAACATTTTGTTTCAAATTTATTCTCAAACAAATGGAAAAAGGACAAAAGAATGGCTATATATAAAAAAATCTCTATTTAGCTATTTTAATGTTTCTTATTGACTTGAAAGAGTGCAAGGCTTTAAGAACCAGAAAGCATTCAAAGTTCTTGCTTCTTTCTCAGCTGCCCCCCCTACTGGAATTTCTCCTTCAGGGTTGATCTTCTCATGTTCGGCCGCCATGTTGCCCTCTTTGTTGATTTGCTTAACCTCTTGCAGAATTCCTCTTCCCTGTTTCTTAAGCCACACTATATTCAGTCAGAACACACACTCAGAATATAACGATATGTGCTAGTTTTCTTTGGCTTCTAGTGTGCGCACATTTAAGCACGAATTGGCAAGAAGCCGAACCCTTCTAACCTAGAGTTACCTCATTATACATTTTCTTCTTTTTTTCACAAGACTGTTGTCGAATTTCAAATTTGAAATCAATCCATAATTGGATATTGTGGAGCACATACCAGGGGTTTGGACCTGAAAGTCTTAGGCGTCATCTCAGCTTTCAACGTCCCACGATTTGCAGAGAAACACTGTGGAGTAGGAGGTGAAGTTCGAATCTTTAGTAAACCATCCTTGTTAAGCTTGCTACTTTTCACATCCACGGATAAAGGGGTGTTATCTGCATCATCTTTTCTTCTGCAAGAATAATTCAAGATTCTTACAGCTAGCTGATTCAAAAGTTATATATATTAGGACCTGAAAGCTTTGTGATCTGGAGAGGTCGAGAAGAAAAAGATAAAGAGTGGATGCATAGGCGTAGAATTCTTTTGTTGAATCCCCACCCCCACCCCCCTAGAGTGGAAGAGAAAATTCACCTGATCTTTCGCTGCTTTTCCTTGAACATTCCGGTTTCCATTACTTTCACATCTTCTCTGCTCAACTCTAGCAATGGCTTATTTTCCTTTTCTTTGTCATTCAAAACCCCAGAATCGATGTCCTGAATATCTTTATTCTCTCTAACCTTAGTTGCTAGTTTCTTCAATTCATTACAGAACTCTGCAACCTTGTTCAGTATATCCCCACCAGAGAACAAATTTCTTGCAGATGAAGTACTTTTCAGCTTTGGTATTTGATCGGCTTTTCTCATTGCAGTGTCATCCCTTGATTTCTTCTCCGTGCTTGATTTGATTGCCTCTTTTCTGAGTTTAGCTTTGTGAGTTGGAGGCGTTGAGAAGTTGGGATTTTGATTTTCACCATCTTCAAGGATTTTATTGTTGTTTGTGTCCTTCAACAAAACAGAAGTTGGATTTGTCCCCCTTTTCTTCAACTTCGTATCTCTGCAAATTTTAGATGATTACATATCCTGTTTTAGTATTGCGTGACAGGTTCAAGATTTACAGACCAGAGAACCTGTGTGGTTGACGATCCCTAGATCCACCACACTAAGCCCAAAACTAAAATAGTTTCATAGATACCTCGTTTTTTCTTCACCGAATGGAAGAATCTCAGAAACTCTAGTAGATCTCTGAAGCTGGAAACACAGTAAAAGAGAAAATCAGACAAGATTGTAACACAATCAATAACCGAATCCAGAGAACGACTTCATGTTTTGTGTAATTATCACAACTTTGATATAAACAAACTAATAAGCACGCTATATTCCAACCATAATCTTCATTTTGAAAATATCAAATTCAAGCTCAAACGCAGAAAAAAACATCACAAGGTAAATTTACCCGCGAAGGAATTGTCCACATTCATTAAAAATAAATTTCCGACGAATAGCATATAAGTTTTTCAAATTTGAAGGCCCGAATCACATAAAATTTCTTGAAAATGGTGCAGTGAACAAGAGATATAAGGCAAAACAGACCTTAGAATTCAAAGTGGGAGTCCTCTCTTTCCCATTAAAGAAATCTTCAGCTGTCCTGGGGTGATTACAGCCTATACGTATACACATTAATAAGCGAAAGAGGGTCACGAAAAAAATATCAGCGCAAGAGAAAAACAAGAAAATCAAAACCCCGGGGCCGTCACCCTCCATCTAAACATACACTTGCATTGTATCTATACCTACAAAGACTAGTTTGTGTTTGTGTGTGCGTTTCTTTTAACTTACTGTGGCGGCAGAACCAGGCTTCATCATCAACAGGGTCGTCGGAGGCCGAGAAATCGATCCATTTTGGAGCATTGATGAGCTCGTACATCTCGTCTATCACAAATCTTGAATCTATATTCTTCCAATCAATTATTGCAACGTCCATTTAGTCTGATCTCTGTAAAGAAGCAAAAATAATTTAATATATACGGACGAAAAATAAAAAAGTTCAAAATCCAAGTGTTTCTGTAAAATCCCAGATCAGAAATCGATTGTGAAAACAGTTTTTCTTGGAGAATAAAAGAAGAGAGGGAGGGGATCTCTGAGACAGTGGACCGTTGGAGGGAAGGGTTTTTCTTATTAATTCGCTTTATGTCAATTACTTTTCGACCGTTGGGAATTTTCACGTTTTATTATTTGATCTGGTAGCCTTTGCATTTGTGCTAGTGGGTCAACAATTGCTTTTGATTGGGGCTACGTTCGGGTTAACCCAGTTTGGTTTTATTATTATTTATTATTTTTTAATGTACAAAACTGAAATTAAATAATAGAGATTGTATTTAGCCTTTACGTTAAAATAAAATAAAATATCATATTTTATGATAATATAAAATATATACAATAATAGAGTATTTTGAAAATTGATGAAAAGTTAGTTAAAAGTGATGAAAATTAGTTGGGCATATAAAAAGCCAGGAAAATATGTATTTGAGAAAGAAAAGAAATGAGATGGAGAGAAAGATAATCAACATTTTGGACATCGATTGTCTATCTATTTCCAAAACCTTCCAAAAACCAAAAGAAATAAGGGGTGAGGGGATTCTAATTAATGAATAACTAATTTCAAATCCCTGAACTTCAGGTTGTTTTTTCAAGTATTTCACATCATACAAATTATTTTAAATCCATTGTAACGAATCAACTATTCAAATATTCAAGTAAGACATATGTCGTTTTATTTTGAAAGATCATGACATTGCTTGACTCGTGAGATGAGATGATAAATTGAAAGATAAGAATATCAAAACTATTTTTTTCAACTCTAATTATTATAATATTTGAATCAAATGACAATTATATTGTATAACTTCCTTCAACAATGTTTATAGGAACATATACGATAATAACTTTAACTACATATTATATATTATTTTATTGTTTTAATTGAGAAGAGGTACACGTTAAAATAGATTTTGGGGTGTGCAAATTATAATGTTCATCTTTTAAAAGGGTGTGATCTGAAAAAGGATAACTTCAAGGGTCGAAGAGTAAATACCAAACAATTTTTTTCCTTGCTCTTCTCCTTATCCCGAGGCCAACGCCAATTTCTTTACCTGTAGGCTGTAGGAAACGTTAGAGATAGAATTCTAAGTGATAAGAAATGTCCAGCACTTCACTCTCGCTCTCGTTTCTGCAGGCCAATTTGGCCAGTACCAAACAGCAGCAGCTTTGCAATGGGTGTCGCCCAAATTCGGTGCCGTTATCGAGCCACCAACCTCGGCCAATGATTGTTCAAGCCAAGTCCGCGACCCGAACAGAGGATAGAACTGCTCGCCATTCTCGTATCCGCAAGAAGGCAAGTTTTTTGTCCTTTTCTTTCTTGACTATTTTGTTTGTTTTAGGATTGACAAGAATAGGATTTCTAGGTATGTGACATTGTTGAGGAAGAAAGTTTAAGATGGGCGTCCTAAATACAATGTGGTGAAGAAATGCTATTGAAGGACTTTTGAGAAGTCTCCCTGTACCCCCAGATGTTTGTAAAATTGAGTGAACTGGTGCTGTTATTTTGGCTAATTGTTATCTAGGTTGTATGTAAGGTTTGTAATGTTGAATGGTGGCCAGCTCTTTAGGATAAGAATTATGTCCACCGGTTCTTCTATCTTATTGCTGTTTGCTTGGATAGTTTACTCATGGGAGATCTTCTACATAATTCATTCTTATTCAGCCAGAGATGGCAATAAAGAAGAAAACTTTACTTATATATTGATTGTATGTTACTGATCACGTTGTGGCAGTCTTAGCCTTCTGCTGCTGTACTTGCTCATATTGTTTCTGTTCAAGTTTACTGCTACTATCGCTTCTAAATAATCAAGTTCACTATGTATCATGCTGCCAAACTAGTGCTGATCACTTGTCACCATGTGCAACATGTTGGATCAAGCACATGATGTTCTATCAAAAGTTATTGTTTTTAACAACACTACCAATCAAATGTTTTTAAGCCCACGTGCTATGTTTCAATAGTTGTGCCATTCAGAACCATATAAGCAATTGTTGCTACTAACATTCCATCTTCGACTAACGGGTCCAACTACAAGTTCTGAACACGTGATGTTGGTTTTGATATTAACTGTAAGATTGAACATCAGCCATTACATGAAAAGTTATTGGTAATAACTAATAGCAAATATGCTATGGAATTTTTAAGCTGTGCAGAAATCCAGGCGCCACATTTCATAGTTGTCTCACCTAGGACAATACAAACAATTATTGCTCCTAACCATGGTTAACTTTATGTTGATAGTCGTTTTATACGTCTAACCAGTGAGGTGCAACCACTAGGCCTGGACTCAACCCATGATCATCCTTTCACAAACTGTGCATCTTAAATGTCAAGCATGCACAATGACAACCAAGATGGATGTATTTGACATCCATGTGTCAAATCCTTTCCCAAATCAAATTCTTCCACCCAAATCAAATTCATTGTTCCAAACGCAACCTTAAAGTCCTTGGAAAATGATTTGAAATGATGTTTTAGAGCGTCTTTTGTTATGGTTAAAGCTGTGAGTTTCCTCAGATTAATTTTTGAAGAAAAAAGATGTTAGATCTTGATATAAGTTTCTAAATTGCTCGAGCAAATACGCTCTTGGAGCTTGTAAGATGCTATTATCCTGTTATTGAGGTAAGGCATTTATGCCATTGTACAAAAAGCTTGTAAGATATGAAATACAAGTTGAGCTATATGCAGTTTTTTGAGGGATCGTCCACTTTTTATTCGAATTTTGGAACTTTTGTACTCCATTAAATTTTCAAATACACATTTTACTCAGGTGGAAGGGACCACAGAAAGACCAAGATTATGCGTTTTTCGCTCCAACAAGCACATATATGTTCAGGTGATCGACGATTCAAAGATGCATACTCTCGCTTCTGCCTCTACCGTGCAGAAACCCATCTCAGGGGAGTTTGACTACAGTTCTGGTCCTACCATTGTAAGTGAATTCCACGTATTTGAAATTAAAGTAGCAATGTTGCTAAATATGTTCACTGCATATTTATAATGTTCTAATTGAGATTTTAGAAATTTATTGCCGTTCAAGAGTTCCATTGGCTAGCAAATTACTTTCTTTCCTCATTCCTTCGTTATCCAACTTGTGAATATTTTTTAAATTTTGATGTCAGTGACTTGCATATGAGAACTCAACTAAAGGACATTACTTCCACGGTGAGATAAATGGCAAAAACGTTTTAGGGAACCATGGCTAGAGAATTACATAGAAAAAGCTTAAGGATCTTGCTCTAGCAAATGTGTCCTTATAATGCGCCTTGTCAATGTTTGATCAAATTATGAGCTTTAGCTATTAAACTGAAATTGCAATTCAAGAGTCGTGAACCCTTGTGTGCAACTATCTGGTGGGCTCTGAGCATGATATTTACCCTAAGCAGGGTTCATTCTTCACTGGTTACATTTGTTTTTATCCCTTATCATGACTTTTTTTTTTTAAAACTTAAGATACAAGCACTAACATTAAGGTTTGGGATGTCAGGAAATTGCCAAAAAAATTGGTGAAGTTATAGCAAAATCTTGTCTTGAAAAAGGAATAACAAAGGTAGCCTTTGACCGGGGTGGTTACCCCTACCATGGGCGGATCGAGGCCCTTGCAGATTCTGCTCGGGAGCATGGCTTGCTGTTCTGAAGCTTGAGCAGTTGAATCAATTTTCATGTTCATTTGTAATTGAAGTATATTTTGACTTCTAGGCTTCGTTATCAATTTCTGTGTGCAAAGAAGGCTTGGACACATTGTTTGGGCTACAAGTCTAACGTTAGAGTCATAATTATAGGCCTTGGGTGGATGTAGGAAATAGGCTGATTATGCCAATGAGTCAAAATTTAACCCGGCCCAATGAAGCTCAACTAACTTAGAAGCTTGGTTCTGCTCGAGTAAGCCCAATTTGTGAAAAGCTATAGTGACTGACCCTGATCTGGCTACTGGACTGGACTTTTCCGTGAGGGTGGGTTCTTTTAAAAATAAATAAAATGTAATATTTTCGAATATTTCAACAAAAAATAAAATTTAGGCGATAATTTGTTTCTCCTACATTAAATCAACAATATAATAAATCAAGAAATTAACAAAAACAAGTCAATCCGGCGGATCGGGCTTATCTATTTATATTTTGTGTCATATTACCTAACTGAATATAAATTTTGTATTAATGTACTCTGAATTATGAAAATATATATAATCCATTTTTAAGATTTCACGATAAAAATATTTCCTAATTGATTTTTTTTATAATAAAATCTTAAATTAACACAAAACATTACGTCACGATACCAAACTTTGGCGACACTCCCACGCTACCGGTGGATCATATAGCAAGCATCTCCTAACGCTACCTTGAAGTTTCTAATTCAGGTAGTATATTTATTTCGCTAAATCAAATTAATTATTCATATGATATAAATTCACCGTCTCAATATATCCAGACATACTTATAAACGTTAAGGTTACGTCGACGAGTAGGTTTCTTGTGAGACAGTCTCACGAATCTTTATCTGTGAGACGTGTCAACTCTACCGATATTCACACTAAAAATTAATACTCTTAACATAAAAAGTAATATTTTTTCATGGATGACTCAAATAAGAGATCTGTCTCACAAAATACGACCCGTGATACCGTTTCACACAAGTTTTTGTCTAAGTCGACCTACTACAATGTATGATTGATTCTTTTTATGAGTTTCATCTGATTAATAATAATATACAGTCTTTTCTCCTCTTGGTAAATTTGGATGCGGTTACAACTGTACAATCTTTCATCCGACTTTTGTGTATAATCTTTACCCAGTGACATCGAATCCTCTTATCGCCCATGCTCGTGGGCCGTGGGGCCTATCCTCTGTGTGTGTGTCCGTGCCCCTATCTCGAGGTGTCCTTTTCGATACTGCATTCGTGCTCATTGAGAAGTCTATTTCCATGCCTCCCAAATGGTTTGAATGGAATTGGGGTGAGACTGCAGTCTTCACTGACGGTGTTATCTGCGTAGACTCATCACATCACATGTTTTACTTTAGAGGTACCTTTCTGTGTCCATATGAGAATAAAAACTCTGAGAATTTGGAGACAAATCGATTGATAAACACATATAAAATACGTATAGTCGGAAAAGACTGTTTTTTTTTTACTTTCAAACTGTCCTTGTTTTATTCTTTCATTTAAAAGCTACAGAAAAAAATAAAACTTGCATGCAATAATGACAGGCTTTGAAACATCCTTGTCCAAGTCAGTGTTTCTTTCTTTATTTTTGGCGACCCACTCTGCAACTTACGAGCGGTTACAAGTATTTAATTTCACCATATTTAGCTAGTTAGTGTATGTGAAATTTTTACAACAAGGATAATCTTCATTTAATTCATCTGTTCACCATAAAAGCAGAATTTGAGAGCCACGAACGACAACTGTTGCTTTCACGATAAATTTCCTTTGTACATTGTCTAAAGAAGGCAATAAATATAACTAAAGTTTAAAAGGAATGGACCAAAAATGGAGTCAGATTCTGTGGTCTGGACCGTCTCGTATGTCACTGTTTTTGGTGCAGAAATACAATATTTATGCTGCCTCTTTAATTTGTCTTCCGGAATTTCAGTCATTTCTATCAGAATGCGTGAGGGGACTAATCTGATGTCTGAAGTTTTATGATTGTCTTTTATATCAATTATATATTCATATATGTCTTTTTACATCACGTTAAAGTCACAGAAAAAATTTAAAGACATGACATTGTATCAGACTAGGTTTATTGATGTATTGCCAATGAAAATGGTCCAGTTTGACAAATAAATAAGTACACGTAAGGTGAGCTAGAGAATACTTATATGAACGGGCAAGGCCCAAGATTATTATAGGACAAATACAAACTTTTGGCTAATCAATCAAGAATTAAACAGTAATGTCTTTCATGTGAAATAGAGTATGGTTGAACGACTCGGGTTATATATATATAGCTAGAGAATACTTATATGAACGGGCAAGGCCCAAAATTATTATAGGACAAATACAAACTTTTGGCTAATCAATCAAGAATTAAACAGTAATGTCTTTCATGTGAAATATGATTATGGTTGAACGACTCGGGTTATGTGTGTGTGTGTGTATATATATATATATATACACACATTAAATACAGATATATTAGTAAAAAAAACTATTAACTGTTAAAAAATAGACTATATATTATGTAATTGAGACGAAAAGTATATTTAAATATTGTGAGATAAAAAAAAAATCAGCGTGTGTCACTGTCATGGGAAGCAGCAGCAAATGGCAATAAAGTTTTGGATGACGTCATGCTCGTAGCTCAACAGTCGCTTCTAATTATCATGTTCATCCTCAATTGTCAACAGCTGTCCCCGTCTTTCTTTGCACAATACGCATATTTATTAATTATTATTATTATAGAATGAGAAGGCATGTCCATCCTTACATTATATAATTTTTTTGACCAGATAAATTTTAAAGGGTTTAATGACCTAGACAAGGTTGCTCAAGGGCTGGACATGGAAAGTAACTAGGTTGAATGAAAATTGTATGTTAGGGCATGACTAGGAGACCTAGGAGGGCATCATGATGGTCCTAGGGTGGCAGCACAAGAGTTGGTTTGAAGGGCTAAGGTGATCGAGTGACGCAAGGGGGAGCTGCGCATGTTTGGGATGAGTTTGTGGAGCTGTGGGCTTTAGGCTTCTCAAGATCGATCCAGTAGGGTCCATAGGGGTCTAGTTGGGTCCTAGGGTAGTTGCACGATGGCTGGTGCGAAGGCTAGGGGCTGGTACGCAAGCTTGACGTCGCGCATGGCTCCCAGGGCACGAGTTGAAGGACTGGGCACGGTTGGGTTGCTAGGCCTGGTCCAGTAGGTTGTTAAGAGCTTGAGTAGTGTCCTAGGGTCGATGGTTAGGAGCTGGACATGATGGCTAGAGCTTAGGCTTTAAGAAACTCATGGTATGTAAACTATGGGTTTCGAAAAGATAGGGACAAAAATTCAGTAGGTGTCCCAGGCTGGTCTAAGGGTTTAATGGGCTTGATTTGAGTTGTACATGGTATGGTTAGGTGTTAATAATTAGCTTTTGTTCAAATTTGGTTAAGTTTCAATTCCATACGAGTCAAAACCGAGATGTACGTCTAAGTTTAAAAATGAATTAGGAAATTAGTTGAGAAGCTTAAGTTTACATCTAAAAAATAATTATGGGCATATTTTAAGGTGTTGTGTTAAGATTGGAATGATTTGGGTCATCGTTTTAAAGTCTAAGGATAAATTGGGAAAGTTAGGCTTTCAGGGGCAAAACGGTCATTTTACACCTGAAAATGTTAGACTTCCTAACAGTGCCCTGAATGCTGTAATAGATGTTAAAATATTTATTTTAATGTTTATGGAATTTTATGATGAAACGTTAATGTTAAAAGACATGTTGCATGCTTTATTTTAAAAAAAATGATTTATATATACTTGAATTTTTATAATTGATGGAAATATGAAAATTTGAGATGAATTGATTGTGACTAATATGATGATACGATGATATGTAAGGTCAAGACTCAATTGATGGATGAGAGTGTCGTTGATGTCCCCATCATCTTGTACCGTGGTAATACGTCGATGGATCCATTGACCTACAGCTAATACGAAAGTCTCAATTGAGGATCTGAATTTAATAAAAAGAGAAATGTATACGTATATGATGAAAGAAAATATGATATGATATATTGAAAAGAAAACATTAAAATTTATGTTCATGAAAAGCTATTTTATTAAAAGTATTTTCATTGTTGTTTGTGAATGTATATGTATTACTTGCTATCATGTTTAAGATTTGCTGAGTCAATAGACTCACTAGGTGTGATCGATTTACTATTTCATGTTTTGAATACTTTCTTTTGGATTTTCAAATAATTAGTTGTTGAGTTTATTTTAAATGGTGTCAAAAATATTTATATATATATGTATAGTGTTTTCGGCCGAATGGTATGAAAGAAAAAAAAAATTCTAATACATTTTAAAGTAAAACGAGTAGTGGACGTTTCAATAATAATAATAATAATAATAATAATAATAATAATAATAATAATACTCAAGAGAACAATGAACCTATAAAAAATTTTAAATATCTCAAACATGCACAAATTAACTAAATTGAATTAAATGAAAGCATACAAAGGCTGGGTTGTTTTCTACTTTTGTTTGATATAATTTGATTTTAAATAAAACAATTGTTTTATTTAAAATAATCAAACAAATTCAGCTCCATCAATCATTTTACTCGATCAATCAAATTTTTCAACATATATAATTAATCCTAATTAACGATGTAATATATTATTTTTGTACAACGGGGGGAGGGTTCAATTTTGATATATATATATTGATATAAAGAAAACTAAAAAATAACCGACAGACTTGTGTGTATGTTATATATATGTACAAAATAATCTCTGCAAAGAAAGTGTGTTTGTGGTTAACATAAAGTTATCCCGTCAAGAAAATCAACGTACGACCCAAAAATGTCTCACTTATATATTTTAATAATATAAATTTGGTTATCATCATTTGTTTTGCTTGCCCACCTCAATTCTCAAACAAAGCAGACACAACCAAATAGTATTGTATTTATGCCCTTTTTTGCAGGCCCCATTACCATATGTTCCTGTTACGAGAAATGACACACAAATTAAAGTATTTCATTCAGAATGCTTATATATTATTATTATTATTTTAGAAAGTTGCCTCAACATCTAACTTATATTTGGTATGCTGCACACCTACCGTGCACACCTATGTGAGCATCGATGAGGTGTCACTCATCCATTGGATACACAATTTTTCTATATTTCGTCACATCCAATGGGTGAGTGACATCTCATCGGTTCTCACATAGATGTGCACGGTATGTGTGTAGCATATCAAATATATAAACAGGTGAAAAGGTAGCATATACTTATCTGTGCTATGAGTATTTAAAAAATGAATTATCGGAAGTTTTGTGATGTAAATAAATTTTAATTGCATTCTTATATCATTTAATCGTCTGACAAGTAATAATTTTTAACACTTCGACTATTACTAAATTAAAGCTAGTTGTTGAAACATAATAATAAGACTAAAATTAATAATATCAATTCTAATCCAATACATAAAATTTTCATAGGTTATCATTTTCTATATTTAACATTACGTACAACTCTCATGGTCAGTTTATTATATACAATGTTCAAAAAAGCGCCGGACATGCTATACATAAAATTTCCATAGGTTATCATCTTGTATATATAATGTTACAACTCCCATGGTCCGTTTATTATATTAATTAAGGCACTCGTGAAAAATTATGTTGTTTTTACATTGGTTAATGCATCATAAATTTAAATAATTAAGGCACTCGTGAAAAATTATGTTGTTTTTACATATTCGCACAATCTTCCTATTTTAAGGTGTTTTCCGCTGGAATAGGTCTCTTGTGAGACGGTCTTACAAATTTTTATCTGTGAGACGAGTCAACCCAACCGATATTCACAATAAAAAGTAATATTCTTAGCATAAAAAGTAATATTTTTTCATGGATGTCCCAAATAAGAAATCTGTCTCACAAAATACGACTCGTGAAACCAGCTCACAAAAGTTTTTGTCTTTCCTCCTCCCGTTGTACACCCACAATTTATATATAATTAGCATCATATTTTCTCAACCAAATATTGAAATTTCATCGAATATCCATTCAATATTTACTACTATAATTAAATAAGGAATTTCATAATTATCACATCTGAATCATCAAATACATATTTTTTTAAAATACGTACTCTTTTTGTTACATTATACAATATTAATTTGATACCTCAAGATGGATTTTTATTTTATTTTTTTGCCTTTTATAACTAGCCTTGGTTTCATAATACAATAGTTTGATTCTTTGAAGGATTATTTGTATATATATTATTGCTCGGAGTGTAGCTAAAGTTGAATTAAAAAAGTTGAGTAATGAGTTTGGCTTTCTAAATACGGTCATAGACACCAGTTGACTCGACATGTTTTGTTTATGATACCCACGTAGACAATGCCCTTATCGAATTGATATATCATAATCACTCACATGTTTCATGTGTTGAGTGAACATGTATTTACGAGTACCATTATTTATCATTCAACACACATGTCATGTGTTGAGTGGATGAAGACACTACCCATATAAATAGTATCTACCAAACCCTCTAATTCTTAGTATAACTTGAATCAAATGTTGATGAATAAGTACGTGTAATCAACTAATACTCTTTCACACCGAAACATGCCTTAGAGTTCTATATATAATTAAATAATCTTTTCTAACGGATAAAATTAAACTCGAACTAGTTAAAAAGTGTAGTTTACAAGTTAAACACTAGTGGAGATAGAGAATATACCATGAGTTTTGTTAAATGGTTTGACCAATCCACATGGGCACAAAGCCACCTAGAGATTTCAAAACGGGTTGGCGGGGCGGGCCAGCTCGCCATTTTCGCGGGTCTCTAAATGGCCAACCCAGCCCAATCCACCTTGGGCCGTGGGCTAGGCGGGCCGACCCGCTTATTTTTAACCCGCTTATTTTTTTAATAAAAAAATACTAAACAATATCGCACTAAACATAGAAGAAAAATATATTTCAGTCAAATAGTTTCGTAAAATACTCAAAAACATTGAAATAAGAAAATAAGAAAGCATCAACATAATTCATAAAAAGTAAAGTGCTTAAACCAAACATGAAGATTGAGATATGGAAGAGAATAGAAAGTCGAGGAAAGAGACAATTGTAAATTTAGAAAATATTATGTGTTCAACAATACACATAATTATCAAACCTCCGCTGGGTCCACAAAATTTCACTACAACACGTCGGACTTCAAACGAAACCGCTCTTAGGTTCACAAACAACTGTTATGATTAAAAATTATTTTAAGATTTATGAATAAAATTTACAAAAATTTCTTCCCTTTAAGATTCATGAATAAAATTTGCAGAGATTTCTTCTCTTTAAGATTCATGAATAAAATTTACAGAGATTCAGATTTTATCAGAGTGAGTAATGGAAGCGAGGCCAAGGAGAAAAAAAAGAAAGAAATAAGATAAGAGAATGATGAAGGCGTAAGAGATTTATTCCAATTTTTATATAAAACTTAAAACTTAAAAATATATATATAAAAAAAATTCTACCCTAATTTGGCGAGCCAACCCGTCCCGTTTGGGTTCGACCCATCTTGACCCGCAACCCAAACGGGCTCAGCTCATTTGGCCCGCTTCCAAACAGGCTGATATTTTATCCATCCAACCCGCTCAATTTTTATAACGGGGCGGGCCGACCCGACGAACCTGACCCAATTTGACAAATCTAAAGCCACCACAAGCTGTGTCAGCTAATCTTATATAACAGTAGTATGCTACACAACAATTCAATCATTCAACTCGAACTCGCACTCGCACTCGCACAGCTTCTTCCACAATATCTCCGATCCCTTCTCCTCCAATATTCTTCGTCAATCATGGCAGAACCCTACAATAATTTCACAGCACAGTGCTTCAACTTCATTCCTCTCCATTCTTCATCCACTCACACCGCTCACCATCACTATTACCCGCACTCTTCGTCTCCTCCAAGAGAAGCTCTTCCCCTCCTCAATACACTCAGCCTCAGCCAAGAATATTCATACACGGAACCCTCGTCTGATTATGCGCTAAACTACCAGAAAAATCAAGAAAAAGATCCTAATTTCAGTGAAGATGTAACTGTAGCCTTGCATATAGGGCTCCCAAGCCCTAGCTCCGAGGTGGGCTATGGCGAAATCATGGATAAGGATGGCGTGGATATACTCTCGGGGTTGCCTTTAAACAGGTTAAACATGGGCCAGTATTGGATTCCCACTCCTTCGCAGATTCTTATCGGCCCGACTCAGTTTTCTTGTCACCTTTGTCCCAAGACTTTTAACAGATACAATAATCTTCAGGTAATATTCTTTCCGATGAACCCTAGCTAGAGTACTAAGGTTTAATCAGTACCTTTTTCACAATATAATCCACTAATTTGTTTTACTTTCAAGTTGAAAATAAGACAAGGTTTTGATTTAGCGATTGTTCTTAATTAATTATTCCCCATTTTAATTTTTACGAAGAAATCTATTTTTTTAATGCAATGGTGTTTCTTCTACAATTTCTTCTTGATTTGACAAGTATTCCTTTCCTGTAGCATCTTCCTAGTTATGACTTTTAAATGAAATTTATTATTTGTCCTCTGTTTTTTCTTGTTGTACTTAGCTATATTTAACAATCAATTTCTCTGAAATTTGGCATTTATATCACCGGCATGTACAATTCTTCAAGTAATTGAACATTTGAATAGTAAATCGGCTTCTCCGGTCAGCTAGATATGGAAATTAATTAACATAAAAAATTTGTGTCACGAGTCAATTTATGAAAAAAAATATTACTTATTATTGCTGTAAATATGGGCAGGTTACCCATCTCTATTTAATTAATCATGCTTAATTTTGTGAATATAATATAATTACTAACCATTAAGGAACTTTAATTTTTTAAATAACTTCCACTTTTTTAAACTGAATACCTAGTTCTATCCCTTTTATTTTCTTCCTTGGATTGGAAATCTTTTATGTACCTCATCAGTCTTCATGACATCTCATGAAATATGTTTTTATGGTTAAATCTGAAAGACTGTATATAATAAAGGGCACTTGCTATTTATGGTCTTCACTAAATTATTGTGATTATCAACTTTTTAGTGCTATTTATAGACCTACTGCAAGGAAAGAAAATTAGATCGAATTCAGATTAATTCGAAGTGAAACTATAAACTTTTGTTGATAATAATAATAAAATAATCAGTTCATTTAGAATATTTTTGCTAAAAGAAAAATAAGGATTAATGTTTATAAGTCAACACGATAACCAGATCCAGTTTATTAAGAAGAACTTCTTAATTATTTTGAGAGAACTATTATTTTTCTACGGAGAAAATTTACATAAAAACTTTTTTATGTTGAGAGAGATGCTGCAAATTCCTTGGAAAGTCACTTGAGCCAAATGCATGTAGTCAAAATGGGAACAGAAACTCAATCAGATGTTTTTTTCTTTTCATATATCTGTTACTCCGGGCACTGCACATAATACAGTACGTAACACGACGAATGTTTCATTTGTCTGTTGTTGAATACAGTACATGCAAATTGTAAAGTTTGTGTGTCCACACCCTTCGTGCTGCTACATACTATTCGGTAAATCAAAATTTGAATTATTTTACCATAGTATAAATCTTTGCAAATTGCATTGACCACTACAGTAGTTGGTTGGGTATTAATTACTGCTTTCACTCCGCCATATGCTGCCGCCTCCTTGTCTACCCAGCAGTCGCCGTTGTATGACGAATGACGATGGGGACGTCATTTAGAATCGGTCAAAGCTCGTGATTAAATTTTTGGTGGATGTGCGTCTATTATATTTATGGGATTTGATTTAATATATATAAGTTCATGTGAAAATTTAAAACTGATATCATATACAAAAATGGTCGTGTTTTTCTTACCTAACTACGAATCAAATATTTTTAGGATAAGTTTATAAGTATCATAAGTATAAATAAAGTATATGGTTCCACTGATTGTGTGACATAAACAAAAAGAACTACTTAATTGTATTTATTTATTGTTTGTAGTTCTTAAGAAAAAAGTTTTTTTTTTTTTTTGTGGAGTTTGATACTAAGCATCACAATATGTAAGATATCGAAATAATGAAAATCCCCTCACGAGAAAATGATAATAAGGTACTCGTCTATTTTAGTTACGCTTTCGTATTAGGTTTAATGGCTAGTCACCTCACAAATGTGCACATCCATGATTTTCAGATGCATATGTGGGGGCATGGATCACAATACAGAAAAGGACCTGAATCGCTACGAGGCACACAGCCCACGGCCATGCTAAGATTACCATGCTACTGCTGCGCGCCGGATTGCAAGCACAACATCGATAACCCAACAGCCAAGCCACTCAAAGATTTCAGAACTCTTCAAACACATTACAAGAGGAAACATGGAACCAAACCCTTCACGTGCAGAAAGTGTGGGAAACCATTCGCGGTCAAAGGAGATTGGAGGACACACGAGAAGAACTGTGGCAAGATTTGGTACTGTATTTGTGGCTCTGATTTTAAGCACAAAAGGTCTTTAAAAGATCATATCAAGGCGTTTGGGAGAGGGCATGGGGGTCTTGGGGTCGAGCTTGAGCTTGAGCAGCTTGAAGACGAAGACGAATCCGCGTCTGAGATTGAGCAAGGAGGGGATCAGTACTCTTCATCTATGTGATTTGATTTCATTTTAAAAGGATTGTTATGATTTTATTTTATTTTACTTTGTGGAAAGTCTTATTTCTCATAAAAATAATTATTAATTAGTTTTTCTTTTTGTTGGCATCTTGATTTGTGTTCTTTATTTGTATATTTCTTTGTATTTAGAGTTGTAAATGAAATGATTTGCTATGAACTGATAATTTAATGGAAAAAGTTTGTTGAAGAGTGTTAATTGAATAATAATGTTGCTAAATTAGGTTTGCAGATATTCCGAATAAGTTGAAATTTGATATGTCTTTGTTTAATTTACAGATAATTTTGTTTTTATTTATGATATTTTCCATTCACGTGACATATGAATTTGTTTGTGTTCTCACTTATTTTATGTTTTATTATTATTATTACTATAAATTGTCATGTCATATAGCCGTAACCATGTTATGTCTATCAATTATATTTATCGTCATAAATCAAATCAAATCAAATGTCATATTTATGTCTTTATCATTAACCCCAAATTTGTCTCCAATTCATTAATTTGTTGGCGAGGCGAATGATCTATAATACTAAGATTCTTTTTAAAAATATTTTATATTTTCGGAGTATGAAATTTTGTTTTTATAGTCTATATTGTACTATATTATTAAGGTTTAAATTTATATGACAAGTAACTTCGGTGTCATGGTCTAATTTTTTTTTAAGTATTGTTAATCAAAATCAAGAAATTCGATCCTGTTTATTGAGATTCAATCTGATCAAATCCAGCTCGATCAAACTTTCATTTCATCAGGACAGATTTTATCTTATCTGTATGAGGTTCAATAATTTATGTTAAAACATTATCTTCATTTCCTATGTTTTTATAGATATATGTTTTTTAAACATATATTTGAAATTTTGAAGCAGAAAATTACATCTACAGTATTTGTTTATATAATTTCTTAGTTTTTATCAGATTTTTTTTATTATTGTTTTTCAGTTTTTATTTAAAGTTAACAAAAAAGTTGGGCTATACCAATATTTAATCGCGCACATTTTTTTCGTTAGAAAAGACCCGTTAGTAGAATTTTTGATAAACAAAAGTTAGTCTGAAACTCCGAAAGTCCTGTTAAATTTCAGCCCTGGACAATGTAATTGAGGTGATTTTTATCATTGTTTCTACTTTAACGTGTGTTTGTTTTATGAAAATAACATTAGGGAGTGTTTCCAAATGATTATCCGTTTAGAGAAGTGATTAAATTTATAGATAATAAATGAGTGAGAAAAAGGCAAAACTTAGTAGTATTTGAAAAATCAAAGTGAAAAACTGGAATTTTTTATAGGTATGTTGTTTCGTAAATAACTGATTTTAATACAATTTTTTTAAATAAAATATTAAAAATACCGTTGGAGTGTTTGCAAAACATATAGTTTGATTGTGTAATGTAAATATGAATGTAAACTGTAATTTTGGTTAAACAAAAATATTGGACGAAAGAGCTTCCTGAAAAAAAATTTGCAAACAAAAAAAATATGAGAATCACTTTTGAAGAATCAGATTTAGAGTTTAAGAGACACAAAAAGTTTATATTTTTTTAAAGTGAGAGTGATTAATCTTGCAAATACTCACTTAACATACAAGCTATGACAACTTCAAAACTTAGAAAATAAATGTAAAAGTGATACATCAATGAGTTATTGCGGATAATTTTGTCATCTTATACTTTTGGACCACATATATATATATGTGACTTGTTACTCTAGACTTTAATTGACAACTGACGTAAGTTAAAAATGTCATGAAATCTAACATGTGTTTTGTGTATTCCGAGACATCCAAAAACATTAATTAGGTCTATGTCATACACAACAAGAAAAACACGGATTAGAGACCGTCAAATCGGTCTCTATTCGGTCTCTACATAAAAATAGAGACCGATTAGCGACCGATTTGGTTGGTATCAATAACCTTGATCGCTAATTGTGAGAGACCGGTACGATTAATCGGTCTCTAAATTAGCGACCACATTTCCGATAACGGTCTCTAAAATAGAGACCGATATTTTATGTGCGGTTTCTACTTTAGATACCGACTATTTAAAGTCAGTCTCTAATATAGAGACCGATTCATATTTCGGTCGCTATATGAGAGACCGATGCCGCTCAATCAGTCTCTAAGTTAGAGACCGAATTTATGAAATCAGTCTGTAAATTAGATATTGTTTTTCCACGTTCCTCATCTGTTATTTACACCAATCCAAACACAACACAATATGCATAATCAATCAATATAACCATCCAAAAAGCACAACGCAGTATTAACATCAACACAACTATTCCAAGCCACAACTTATCAACACAAAAATCAATACAAATATTTATACCAACTATTCAAGTGTCAAAAGATCCAAAACAAACGTCAATTCATTCTACAAAATGTTCAACCACTTCCAAACATTTCCAAGTCAATCGAATCGAAACTCAAACTTTAATTACTGGGACAATGTCTAAAGAGCTTGAGTCTCATCAGAATCTATAATGGGTGAAGAGAAGTCTGGAAACGCAGAAGGACGGTCTAGTGTTTGAGGAAACACCATACGAGCCATAAATTCACGCATCTTCTCCTCCAATTCAGTAACTCGAGTCTTCAAATCTGCATTCTCTGCCCTCAACTCTTGTATCTCAACACATGAGCTACTTGGACGACCTCTTCCTGTAGAAGCAGACGTCGCATGAGGAAAGGCAACTTTTGCTTGGGAGCCAAGTCCATAAATGCATATTTTCTTCATCCCTCCAACAACCTCGTAATATATGTCGTTTATGGCATCCTGTGATGGAGTATGTGGTTCCTCCCCCTCTGTAGTAGCTTGAGATATCTCGGAAATTCTTGTGGTCATATTATCCTATGGCAAAGAAAAAAATCAGCAAATAAAATTAAATCTAACAGAAAAAGATGAGTTTTTAGCACTATATTATTTACTAATAACTTTTTAATACTTACATCTATAGCCTGAGATCGAGCATCGACAAATGTTCCATCCTTGTGACGATTTGTAATTCGAAACACCTCCCAACAATCAGTTTTTCGCTTTAAATCCGCTTCCTGCACAACCAAGTTCAAATATGATAAGTTTGTAATATTAACAAATGAATTATATTTTTTGAAACTCACCAATTTCAAAGTATGCTCAATTATAGAGCGTGATCCAGCCGTGTGCTTAGTAACTCCAGTGCCTGTGCCAGCCACCTCACTATTTCTGTTATTTTTAGCTATCTCTGATTTCTTTTTCCATTTTACCCCGCTCCAAACCATCTGCCATGCAGCCCATACATTAATAGGAACTTGTGTTGGCGGATGAATCTTTTTCATGACCAGAAGGAATGCCCTCCCAAACTTCTCTTTCACTGGCTTTTAGCATTTCATATAAATTTTTTGCAGCGGGTGTTGGTATCTCATCAACATCTGAATGATGAAGGGCATTCATCGCATCGTGAATCATTGACTGCATTGCATTGTCATTGGGTGGGTCCTCTTGAGCAATGGGAGCTGAAGATGGGAGAATGGAATGTCCAATCGGATCGGTAATATAAGGCTCCCCATGAACATACCAATTGTAATAATTTGGAATAAAACCATACTTTCCTAGATGTACTTTAACAGTATCTTCATCGTGAAAAGTAGTATTTCTGCATTTACGTTGAGTACAAGGACAACGTAACTTGTCACCACTCATACATTCAGGATGACTTTTAGCAAGGTTAACAAAATCCTCAACCCCATTCATATATTCTTCTGTTATAAATCCATTATCTAACCTAGCATACATCCAAGCTTTATTTGTATTCATTGTCGAAACAACCACTGTAACCTAACATATAAATTAAAATTCAAAAAATAAATTTATTGGAAATAAAAATGGAATGAGGCATTCTAAAAAAACAAGCTATTTTATATTATATATTTCTATATCTTATATTATATTATATACTGAAATCATACAACAAGCTAATGTCATATTATATTATATAATTTACAGGACTCCATTTGGAATAAATATTATATATTTCTACATGTTATATTTCATTATATAATGAAATCATACAATAACGTAGGTCTTGTTAATTAGTAAATCAAATAATTCTAAATTGAAATCCACTTAATATAGTTCTGTCAGTTTTAATTCAATAATAAATCACATATGATTTTGAGTTATGAGAGAAAAAATAACTTGATGTAAAAGTTGTCTTATATAAGCGAACATGGAAACATGGAATTGCATAATTGAAGATGAAGTCGTTTGGTTCAAGTCTATGCTACAACAGGAAGATGTGGAAATATCCTAACTACATCTCAAATGGAAAACTAACAAAATACTGTATCAAAAATCTGGGATCTTGAAATTCTAGTCACCATTTTCATTCCATTAGAAATATTATTTTATTGGTGTCTACAAAGAAGCCCTACATTTTAGCGTGAAGGAATTGAATTCATTTTCTTCATTTATCCCCTCATTCTCTTTTGTATGTAATAAATTCCCAAACATAACCAAATCTTGCCATTCATGAATGGGAAGCAACTCATGACTCATATACTTATTATAGGTAATCCAAGCATAAAGCACAGGGACATTTCAGGTGATGAAATTTTCGGAATAAGTGACACTCGGGGGGCACTATATGTTGATCATTTTCCAGCAGTAGCCTCTATCAATGTAAATGCCAGTAAATCTCTAAA